>NC_057803.1:561774436-561794169 GCF_018294505.1 Triticum aestivum
CACTAGAAGAACGCCCGTGCGTTGCAACGGGGCCACATTAACTTTAAGAGTTCAATATTAATCATGTTAATAATACATTTAATATTCTCATACATATCAAGTGACACTGGCGACCTTTTTTGTCAATTTAGCAACGGGCTCAGTTGCAACGGGCTCTTTATACATATCAGACAACTCGCTACTACTTAAACTACAACTATGGCTACCAATATTTTTTTGTCAATTTAGCTCAGCAATAGTGCCTAGCTTAATAGACTGCTTTGCATTCACCCCCTCAGAAGACAGAGAGAACCAATTCAACATGTCAGAAGATTAACAGAAATTTCATTTGTATGGCATGAACATATAGCAGGAGCACCAACACATAGATCAGCAGACAGCAGAGCACAACATGCACACACTCGGGCCATCTATATCATACACACACAGCAACGCACACACGCATCACGCTGGCATACACATACAGAAAAGCAGGCACACACGCATCATGCGCATTGGCCGGTGCGACGCACGCAGAGCAAGTACGTACGCACGAAGAGCAAGCTAGCAAGCACGCACGCGTCCAACCCCACCGATGCATGCGCTGGCAGAAGGTGAGGCAGCAAGGGAGACTGCACATTGAAGCTGTCCATGCAAGGCTGGAGGTGCTGGGCCGGCGACGGCGGTGGCCGGGACGACTCTTGATTCGTTCCCGGTGGCGTGGAGCTTGGGGCGGCAACGCGACGATAGCTAGTGCTCGGGGATGGGGGTTTGGGGCGGGGGCAGTCGACCCGATGGCTGGCGAAGTTAACGGGCTCGGGCGGCTGGAAATTCGGCGGGTGGCGGCGGCACAGCGCGAGGATGGGACAGGCGGAAAACCTAGCGGGCGTTCAACTACCAATACCCACGCCTTTTTAGGGGAATTGCTTGTGAAAATAACGTGCGATGATGACTTAGCGAGCGGATCCCCTTAAAAAAGACATAGCGAGCAGATTCCCTTAAAACTGGTAGGAATGGATACGATTGATGACGTTGATAAATAGTGGTGAATGTTGGCCTAATTTACTATCATCATGCATGGAAATGAATCATCAAGAAAAAGAATACTTCCTATTACTACACTCATAAGAAGCTTCCTAATCTCTACTACCAAACAGTTTCTGCCCAAACAAGGAAGGAAAGTTATGGGCGTGATTCGGAAGGAAACAAACGTTATAAAGATTAATTAATTTAGATTTGATCTTTAGAGATTGATTGTGATTGATTCTTTTACATAAAGACATTACTAAATAATTTGCGTCAGTATGGAAACGAATCATCAAGAAAAAGAATACTTCCTATTACTACACTCATAGGAAGCTTCCTAATCTCTGCTACCAAACAGTTTCTGCCCAAACAAGGAAGGAAAGTTATGGACGTGATTCGGAAGGAAACAAACATTATGAAGATTAATTAATTTAGATTTAATCTTTAGAGATTGATTGTGATTGATTCTTTTACATAAAGACATTACTAAATAATTTGCGTCAGTATGGAAAGTTCTGATCCGTTCAGTTTTTTTCGTTGTGTGAGAGGGTGAAGTGAAAATAAACCGATGAAGTGGGGGAGGCAACGAAAAAAATCTACGACGGTTAACCTACGAAAAAAACCGGACGAAAGTGGTGGGACGAAAAAAAATCTGGAAGCGAGACTACCAACTGCTTCATTAGGAGTAGAGATTTCTGTCCTTCATATACGCATTGACGGGTGGGCCCTATGGTAATGTGCGCTGCTGAATGTGGACCGTTTGACTGGTCAATTGATCGTGTTATCAACAAATTATGGAGTTGTATGGTGAGCCAGTGACCATATAATCACCCTAAAATGTACTCCTATTTTATTAACACAGTATAGACTCAAACTACCATTTCTTTCTATCATATACGGGCTGACAGGTGGGCCCCATGGTTATGCACCCCAATGGTGCAACACTAGTTGCGCCGCGTGGAACGTTTAACTGGTCAATTGATTGTGTCATCAACAAAATACGGAGTTGCACGGGTGAGCCAGTGATCGTATAATCATGATATGTATTTTTTTAACACGGTACAGACGCAAGGGCTCATATATACGCGCAGGCACTCACCGCTATAAGCGCACACACGCGAACCCTACCCCTATGAGCACCTTCGAGAGAGTGGGCCAGCATATATGATCTTGAGATTTTACGAAGTCACCATAGGTGCCTCGTAGTCGAGTGGAACGTCTCCTCCCACTGAACGTACATCGCCGGAAAATACTAAAATTAACACAAGATAAATGCAAGCACTAGGACTTTAACCTTGGTGGGCTCGAGAAACCACTGTCCTCTAACCATCCAACCACATGTTGGTTAGCACGACAAAATGTATGTGGTGACCGAGATGAGCTTATTCTGAAGTCCAGTGACCATATCGTGCTTTCGCTTCAAATACAATGACTGTAAGTGTCGTCAAAAAAATACGGAGCACGTATCAAATGCAAAGTCCGTCAGTGTCATCAACAAAATATGGAGACGTATCGTGAGCTAGATACCGTTGTACTATTGTATATGCTTATTTTCTTAGTGGCCGATTGCGTGTGTGGTGTGGTGGGCACATCATTTCTAGTTGTGGTGAGTCAACATGAAGACTCATGGGTCGGTTCCATCCTGCGCCACATATAGGTTGGACCGAGACGTGTTATATGAAGACCCATGTGGAGGACTCGGCGTACAACACGAACCTACCAGAGTCGTGGAGGACTCTATCCCCACTGGTGAAGCCGACTATATATGATTTGTAACGCTAGGCCCTTAGTATGTTATACAAGCTTGGGGGCTAGTTCGTCGATAGTATACACACACACACAATGCCTAGTATTCACGTGTACTTTGTACACACCCCTATCACTAATATACAGTACTAGGAGTAGGCTCTTTCTTCAACTGCAAGGGTCTGATCCAAACTAGGGTAAAACTTTGCCTCGTATTACCATCCAGCCTAAAAGCCAGGGATATCCTACCGAATGATATGATGAAATCATATCTTCCAACTACTAAGAGAGAGGTGTGTTGGGGGGGCAATGTGTGCGAGGGAGGCCTAAAGATAATGTGCGTGCGGGAGACACGTAGGCACATATATGTGCGTATAGAGGGCTAGTAGAGACCGTGCATGTGTATATATATGCATGTGAGAGAAATAGTGTTTTCCAACTGAGATTAGTGAAAAGAGTGGTACATAGTAGTCAGAAAGAGAGAGAGAGAGAGAGAGAGAGAGAGAGAGATAGAAATAGAGAGAGCATGTGCGTGAGACACCCCGACACCCTGAGAGAGATTGTGAGCATGTGTGAAAGAGAAATGCCAATGCATATAAAGTGTGTGCACTTATGCATTAGATAGAGAGATATATAACGCGTTTGTGAGAACAGGGCGAGGCATAGTGCATCTACGTGTAAAAGGCGGTTCTACGCATTAAATTAAAATATAAATGGCATTATTATTTTTGGATGAGATCATGAATTTTGCAAATTGCGTATGGACAAAAATCGGTCTATCAAACACCCATACTCTATTGAATTCTAGCATGTGCATGTGTTTATTTCATATTATCGATCCATAGAGTGAGAGTGGTTTGAAATACATGCAATGGATGCTTTTGCAATTCATATATAAACATTAATTAGTGCACTCCATGTTGTTAGTGTGAAGCACTTTATACATTTGTCACTTGCATGGATACATTCCAAATTGCTAGCTACGAAATAGAATACATGTCGAATTCAACATAAAGGGGGTTTTGAAGATTCAAATTCAGAGGAAGTGCATTCATCTATTTGAACCCGAGATAATGGCATTTGTAAATCAGATGTAAAAGGGGGCATCAATCTTTGTTGTGAGTTTGAACATGCTATATATATTCATACGCATATCTAACTTTTTTTGCAACCAAGGAGATTATATCTGGAACCATGCATGAACTGAGGTAAGTTGCATATTTTTTAATATATACTCGTGTACAATGTATATTCAAATGTACCCCCTCCATTCCAAAATAATCATAGCTTTAGGGATTTCAAGAGTAAAGATTTGTGAAGTTTGACAACTCCTGAAAGTTCAATTCAGGAGAACCGAAAACGTTAATGCTTCTGCTCCCAAATATTGAACGAAGCACCAAATAGGCCTCTGGTCACCCGAAACCGCGCGAGACTAATGTTTTGGTGGTAGGAAATTACTGTCCTGACTCTGGCCCGTGTAGCCTATTAGCCCGATGTCCAAAGGTCTAAACCGGGGTAGGTTTGTAACTTCACCAAGACGCCAGTCTCAACCGCCTCCGAGAAGCATTCATACGTCGTGGGCGCCTACCCATGCGCTCGGCCGAAATCTATCCTGCCCACATTTGGGACACCTGACATGACTGTCCTACCCCCAACCCGCAATATGTCCGAAATTTTAGGTGGGGGCAAAGTTTGTAACTTTCCCCAAATTTCAAACAAGCGCATCTCACACCGAAACATTGTTCCCCTTAGTTCCCCGCCTCCCTCTGTTTCCCCATTCATACTCCATGGGCGCAAAAACACCCTCTCCACCAGCCGCAAAACCCCAGCCTCCTCCGTCCTCCACCTCATAGCGGCTAATCCACCGCCGCCCTCCTCCATCACACCGGAGCCGGCACCCCGACGTCATCGTCCAACGCAACCGCAACGTCCTCAAGGACTTAGCAGCTGAAGCCGAGGCAGAGCTACCTCCACGACACCGACGCCGATGTGCGCCGTACCAGAACCACTCTGACCACGCCATCATGCGCCTCACGGTTGCGGCTCCACTGTCGCAACCATCCACCGCACCGGAGCTGTTCCCGCTACGCCATCGTTCGCCGCCTCAGATCTGCTTCCCCGCCGCCGACAGACGGCCACCGCACCACACTCAACAACTTGGCCATGGATTCGTCCAAGCCTGCACCGTCCTGCACAACTTCTAGTTTCCGGCGAACAACAAGAAGATCCTCAGAAAAACAGAAGGAGGACACAACACTGCCAGCAGAAAGAGGTACTCCTCTTCCCTTATTTGTGCAAATCTTACGTCTCCACTCAGACCGTATTCATCCCACAAAAGAAACTAGTTGAGCACTTCTTACTGCATCTTCTTCGTGATACTAAATGCACAAGGTTTCCTCCCTTTTACTATTTCACCTTTGCTAGAGGTCAGTAGCCCGCATGGATTTCAATTCAGGGCCATTCGAATCGCAATTAAAAGAAGCAGCACCCGCTTAGGAGCGCGGAGCACCTAGTCCGCCTGTTCCCCGGGGAAGCGGTGCATCGGTGTCTATCATAGGGGTGTGGGGCGCAGGAGCTGCTTGCGCCCGATCTGGAGGTCGGGGGGGCTTGAATGGATGGCCAGGGGTGGTGCTAATCACGGCGGTGCGGTGAGGTCGAGAGGAGGGTGCATGCAGGGGAGGAATACTGGGCCGGAGGTCGCTGGCGTTTCGAGGAAGATCATCAACACTGACTGGCTGGAGGTAGATGAAGGCGATCTGCCCGTTCTTTGTACATCGGACGATGCAGAAAAAATGGACTGACCTATTTCCTTTCAGTCGACTATTATTTTCATAGAATCCTATAGTAATTTAGTGTGCCATGCATGTTGTAGAGCTATCATATGCCTCCCGTCATTTATTTCTCACCGAGCTGCTATCTGCTACCTTTACATTGTACAAATTGTGCACACACTTCACCCATACTCACACTATTGTTTTTTTATGCATGGATATTTCAGACTCTAACGCAGTGTTGATGAATGCAGAAAAGAAAAGACAAAAGTCGCTCTAGTGTAATTCGAAGATAAGCACTAAGCGTTTCAGCGCTCTAATGGGTGTAGTGTCAGCAGTTGGAGACAGTAAACGTAGCTCTGGAGTTGCTGATCTCAATTTCCACACACAACCATCCAAGGTGCTTGCTTTAACTTTGCACTGTCAAATGTGGTTGCATGTTGCATATGGTGTCTAGCTTGTATTGCTTCCAATTTGGTTAAATTGCATCTGCTTACTTTACACATTATACCTTTGATAATGACATGCCTTCCTGTTTTTGATACATACTACATATGTCTATTAACCATGTTCGTACATCAAACTAATGCTCTTTTGTATCCCTCGTCAATCACTTATGATGAGACAGTCACCCGAGTGGGTTACTGTGAGACGCCCTACTCATTTAAAGAGTGCAGTGTCATCCTCCCCACATGATTCTCAAGAAACAGCAATGCTAAATGAAGATAGTCAACATAGCTCTCTAGTTGATCACCGCAATTCCCCCACACCACCATCGCAGGTGCTTGCTCTTACTTGGCAGTGTGATATGTTGTTGCATGTTGCATATGGTGTCTACCTTGTAATGCTTCTAATTAGGATAAATTGCATCTGCTTAGTTAACACAGTATACCTGTGAATATGACATGCGTTCCTGTTTTTGGTACATACTACGTCTTTCTATTAACCATGTTCTTACACCAAACTACTTTTCTTGTGTATCCCTCATCAATGCTCCTAATTTGTTAAATTGCATCTCCTTAGCTTACACATTATACATGTGAATATGACACGCCTTCCTGTTTTTGGTACATACTACATCTACCTATCACACCATGTTCTTACATCAAACTACTGTTCTTGTGTATCCTGCGTCTATCACTTATGATGAGACAGTCACGCGCGTGGGTTAATATGAGACGCAATACTCTTATAAAGAATGCAATTTCATCCTCTCCACATGATTCTCAAGAAACAACAAGCCTAAATGAAGATATTGAACATAGCTCTGTACCTGAAGACCGCACTTCCCCTACACCACCATCACAAGTGCTTGCTCTAACTTCGCAGTGTGATATGTGGTTGCATGTTGCATACAGTGTCTAGCTTGTAATGCTTCTAATTAGGGTAAATTGCATCTGCTTAGTTTACACACTATACCTATGAATATGACATGCCTTCCTATTTTTCATACACACTACATCTATGTGTTAACCTTGTTCTTACATGAAACTACCTCTCTTCTGTATCCTACATCAATCACTTACGATGAGTCACCTTTATTCATTGCATATTGCATATTATTTCTAGCCTATTGCCATGTATTGCTTCTAATTTGGTCAAATACATTTGTTAGGGCGCCCTTTTAATTTGGTAGCGTGATATTGGTTTCATCTTTCATATGGTTTCTAGCTTGCATCGATTCTAACAAGTTCAAGCACCTTGTGCTTAGTTTACACTTTATACATCATACATGTCAATATGTCACGCCGTCCTGTTTTTCATACATATTCCATCCTCCTATCCTGCGGCTGCCTTACATGAAAGTAGTGTTCGTCAGTATCATGCATCAATGAGTTCTGAAGAGAAAAATGTATTCCTTTTTCTTGTGGGTTTGACTTGACAAGGCAAAATCAAGAAAGAGGAAGGAAGGCGGTGATGGTGGTCCTCTGTAGCAACGTAAACGGAGCATCTGTACCAATTCTCCTTGTACTGATAGTGCATTACAAGGTCCAAGTCTCCGCTCCCCTACTCCACCGTCCAAGGTGCTTGCTCTAACTTGGCAGTGTGATATCTGGTTGCATGTTGCATATGGTGTCTAGCTCGTATTGCTCCTAATTAGTGTAAACTGCATCTGCTTAGCTTACACATGATACATGTGAATATGACACGCTTTCCTATTTTTGGTACATACTATATCTGTCTATCACACCATGTTCTTACATGAAACTACTCTTCTTGTGTATCCTGCATCAGTCACTTATGATGGGACACCTTTAAGTTGGCAGTGTGATATTGGTTTGCGTCTTGAATATGATCTCTAGCATGTATTGCTTCTAGTTTTATGAACGCCACCTATGACGAGACCGTTTTAACTTGGCAGAGTGATATTGATTGAACCTTCCAAATGGTGTCTTGCAGTGTTTCTAATTTGTTGAAGTGCCTTCTGCTTAGTTACCACATCATAGGTTTGAATATGTCAAGCCGTCCATTTTTTTGTACATATTACATCCTCGTATCATGACTTTGCCTTTCATCAGAGTAGTGTTCGTTAGTATCATGCATGAATGAGTTCTGAAGAGCGAATGATATTCCTTTTTCTTGTCGGTATGATCTCACAATGCAAAATCAATAAAGCTGAAGGAAATTGGCAAGGCATTGGATGATGGTGGTCCTTCCGAGCAACTGAAACGGAGATTCTCTACAGATTCTACTCCGCCATCCTCCCAACAAGATTTGCAAGACAACACAAGGCTAGACAGTCAACGTAGATGTGTAGATGATGAGCACATCTCCCCTACTCCACCATCACAGGTGCTTGCTCTAACTTGGCACTATTATATGTGGTTGCATGTTGCGTATGATGTCTAGCTTGTATTGCTTCTAACTTTGTTGAATTGCTTCTGCTTACTTTACACATAATGCCTGTGAAGATGACATGTGTTCCTGTTTCTACATCAGACAACTATTGATAAGGCACCTTTAAGTCGCCACTGTGATATTGGTTGTGTCTTGCATATGATTTCTAGCATGTACTGCTTCTAATTTGTTGAAACGCCATACAGTTTGAACTTGGCAGAGTGATATTGGTTGCATCTTTCATATGGTGTCTAGCTTGCAGTGCTTCTAATTTGTTGAAATGCCTTCTGCTTAGTTACCACATCATAGGTGTGAATATGTCACACCATCCTGTTTTTCATACATATTCCATCCTCGCATCATGTGTTTGCCTTTCATCCGAGTAGTGTTCGTCAGTATCATGCATGAATGAGTTCTGAAGAGCGAATTTTATTCCTTTTTCTTATCGGTTTGACTTCACAATGCAAAATCATTACAGCTGAAGGAAATTAGTCCGGCAGTGGATGATGGTGGTCCTTCGGAGCAACTCAAACAGGGGGTCTCTACAGATTCTACTCCGCCATCCTCCCAACAAGATTCGCAAGACAACACAAGGCTGGACAATCAACGTAGCTGTGTAGATGATGAGCACATCTCCCCTAATCCACCATCACAGGTGCTTGCTCTAACTTGACACTATTATATGTGGTTGCATGTTGTGTATGATGTCTAGCTTGTATTGCTTCTAACTTGAATTGCATCTACTTACTTTACACATAATGCCTATGAATATGACACGTGTTCCTGTTTCTAGAACATACGTGTACATGATGAGCACATCTCCCCTACTCCACCATCACAGGTGCTTGCTCTTACTTGGAACTGTTATACGTGGTTGCGTTTTCCGTATGATGTCTAGTTTGTATTGCTTCTGATTATGTTGAATTGCATCTGCGTAGCTTACAACTTATACCTGCAACGATCACTTACCCATAAGACACATTTAACTTGGGACTGTGATGTAGGTTGCATCTTGCATTGTCTTCTAGCTTGTACTACTTCTAATTTCTTGAAATGGCACTTACGACGAGACACTTTTTACCTGATAGAGTGATATTGGTTGCATGTTCATATGGTGCCTAGGTTTCATTTCTTCTAATTTTGTTGAAATGCCTTCCGCTTACTGTTTTTTCATACATATTCCATCCTCCTATCGTACGTGTGAATATGAAACGCTATCTATTTTTGTATATATTCCATCCTCCTATCCCGCGCTTGCCTTACATTAAAGTAGTGTTCGTCTGTATCATGCATCAACTAGTTATGCAAAGCTAATTTTATTCATCTTCTTGTGGTTTTGAATTCATAAGGCAATATCAGAAAATAGGAAGAAAAAGAGTAAGTTAGGGGATGTTAGTGGTCCTCCGCACCGACGCAAATAGAGACTCTCTAGATTTGCCACTGCTACCGCTAATGAAGTTGAAGTCCCAAGTCTACATGATGAGTTCATCTCCCGTACTCCACCATCGCAGGTGCTTGCTCTAAGTTGACAGTGTGATAATTCGTTTCATGTTGCATATGTTGTCTAGCCTGTATTTCTTCTATTTTGATTAAATTGCACCTGCTGAGTTTATACGTTATACATGTGCATATGACATGGTTTTCTGTGTCTAGAATACACTGCATCTATCTATCATACCATGTTCTTACATCAAAGTACTGCTGTTGTGTATCCCGCATCAGTCACTCATGATTGGACGCTTTTAACATGGCAGTTTGATAGTGGTTGCATCTTGCATTGATTTTTATGTTGTACTGCTTCTAATTTTTTGAATTTCCACTTATGACAAGATACTTTTAACTTGGTAGGGTAATATTGGTTGCATCTTTCATATGGTGTCTAGCTTGCATTACTTCTATTTTCTTGAAAATCCTTCTGCTTAGTTGCACATCATAGCTGTGAATATGTCATGACGTCCTGTTTTTCTTACATATTCCATCCTCATACAGTTGTCTTACATCAAAGTATTGCTTGTCTGTATCATGCATCAACGAGTTCTGAAGAGTGATTTTATTCTTTTGTGTTGTGGGTACAGCTTGACATGGCAAAGTAAAAAAAGAGCAAGGAAAATAATATAGTAGGGAGTGTTGTTACTCGTCGCGTGAAACGGAAAAGGTTCCGCCGTCAAGATTCTGCTGGTACTTATAGTGCAGCAGAAGGTCCAAGTCCACCGGCTAAATCTACAAACACAGTATCACCTGCTCCACCAGTTGCAGCATCCGCTTCAACTGTACCAGCATCTCAACCAGTTACTTGTTCATTTGCTCCAGAACTGGCCAGTTCCCAAGCTGCCTTCACACCTAACACTACTTCCGAAGCACTGCTGACACAATAGGACTTGGCAAGATCAGATGAACCTCATGAGCATCAACACCAAGACGGTACCTGACCGAGTCAAGTTGCAGTTGCATGCTCCTTTATATGTACTCTCACAGTTTGATGTACACTAACACTTTCCATATTCGTTGTTGAACTAGCACCACGGCGCAAGCGGAAACAGACATCAGGGATAATGCTTGACAGATTAACAAAATCTAAAGGAGTAAGAATGGAGATCCATTTTGAGGCAGGTTTAAAAAGGCCACGTGATGCTACAGAGTCAGCCAAGTTAGTATCAGAGGCAGTAGTTGCCGTTAGGTGTCATGCACGTATCCTCCCAACGTGGATCCAGTACAGGAATGAGAAAGACAATACCCAGTTTAACACTTTCCTTGACCATTTATCCGTAAGTAATGTTATTCATCGCAATTAGTAATATTGTCTTGCTCTGTCCCATACTTTCTAGCTTCCTCCTAATAAGACTCGCATTATTTTTTCAACAGATGAGGTTCAAGTTGGATCCGAAAGATGATGCAACTAAACAAGCATGCACTCATGTTTTTCAGTCTGCTCTATGACAGTATCGATACCACCTTAGAAAATCTCACTTTGAAGGCAAGGCTAACAATGAAATCGCCCAAACATCTCCAGTGGAATATATTACAGATGAAGACTGGACAACCCTCATTAAACACTGGTATGATCCAAAGTATCAGGTAGGCTATATGTATTTGATCAGAACACATATTGAACTTGTATTTATGTATGTGCCTTACAAGTGTATCTTCTTCTAGGCTAACTGTTTGAAGAACAAAACCAACCGTTCTAAAGTGAAATTCTAACAGACAACAGGATCTCGTAGCTATATTGCACACTTCGAGGCTCTTGTAAATAGCTGCTACTTCCTTCTTTTTTGTGCCATATTATCGTATCTATATTGACTTGTTCCAAATACAGAGGAAAGCCCGTGCGGACCAAAAAGAACCTGAACCGAATGCAGTGCAAATCTTCAAGGATTGCCACACCAGCAAGATGAAGGGCATGAGCACACTAGTTCAAGACGCTGTTGTAAGTCCTTACTCCTCATGCCTTGAACTGATTGGTACTATGATGTGTTCATTTAACTACTTGGTTTGCAGCCAATGTCAGTTACTCTGTTCACTTTTATTAACAGTTGTCTTAACGTATCATTTCACCTTACATGGTTTAAAAGAGATGAACGATATTCTTTTGGTCTTGATCTGTCATCTAGTTGTTATGTTCACATGCGCACACAATGATAAAATAGCATGTTTGTTTTATATCTGTTTGCCCATGATATGAATGATGTCATACTATGTTCATCCTACTTTAAACCATGTCTCTTTATCCTTAGATGTCAACGAATGTGAGAAAATAGACAATACAGTAGGCATGCTACATGGACATATGTTCCGGAAGTGCTTTTATTATGTAGTTGGCACTACAATACATGCTAATGTATTACAGTAGTTCACCGAAATAAGTTATGTATAAATGTTTAACCTACTTTGTTTGTTTTATCTCATTGGTAACTTATCTGGTACACTAATCTACAAGTTCAAACTTTCAGGAAGCTATGGAACAAATGATTGAACAATCACAACCACCTGAAGGTGACGAGGCTACTACAGGCACAATGTCACCTCTTGCTGCAGTGCGTCAGTATCTCTCCACTAACAGTGCAAAAAGCACCTTCCTGCATAATTCTGGGTTGGTTGTCAAGGTAACCTCATCCAAATCGCCTACTGAACAAAATCTTCCTGCTAGACAAAGTGATATATCTGTGCTCCAGACACAAGTCCAATCCCTAATGAACTTTGTTTCGGAAACAAGAATAGTGGTTGAGAAATGTCGTAAGATATGAATGGTTTTGAAACCAGACTATCAGACATTCGCTTCGTTGTTCAAGAGCAATGGCGGAAAAAAGGTGGAGATCGTGCTACTCCATCAGATTCTACAGCCTGAAACATTAGCACTCAGGTCAAATGATTTGTGCTTCTATATATCTGATGGTGCTTTTATCTAGAAGGACTGTAAACTTTATGCCAACAGGCCTTTTGTTGTATGGTTGGAATTTATTTTGTTGTGATACAACATTTATGATGCTGCCTCAGGCTACAGTAATTACGACGCTATTTTTGTATAGTGTAGGTTTATCTTAGTAATGTATTCTGCCGAAAGCTTCGTAGGAGCCCAACATGCCAACATTCGTCGCGCCCATTCCAATTGGGCTAAAAACGATTACGGGCCGAAATTGGCATGTAGCCCACTAAAAATATCTGGGCCTAAATCAGCATAAGCTTTCATATTTTTCTGGTAGGCATGTGCCCATAGTGGGCCTTTAACAGGCCTAAACATAATTTGGGTGCTCCGTAAAAATAGGCCGTTTACAGGTGTAAATATCTCGAGCCCATTGTCGGTGTCAAAACTGGCGGATCTTGGGTAGGGGGTCCCAAACTGTGCGTCTAAGGCGGGTGGTAACAGGAGGCAGGGGACACGATGTTTTACCCAGGTTCGGGCCCTCTTGATGGAGGTAAAACCCTACGTCCTGCTTGATTATTCTTGATAATATGAGTAGTACAAGAGTTGATCTACCACGAGATCGGAGAGGCTAAACCCTAGAAGCTAGCATATGGTATGATTGTATATTGTCCTACGGACCAAAACCCTCCGGTTTATATAGACACCAAAGGACGTTAGGGTTACACAAGGTCGGTTACAAAGGAGGAGCTATCCATATTCGTATTGCCTAGCTTGCCTTCCACGCCAAGTAGAGCCCCATCCGGACATGGTACGAAGTCTTCAATCTCGTATCCTCGTAGTCCAATAGTCCGGCCAAAGGATATAGTCCGGCTGTCTAGAGACCCCCTAATCCAGGACTCCCTCAGTAGCCCCTGAACCAGGCTTCAATGACGATGAGTCGGGCGCGCAGTGTTGTCTTCGACATTGTAAGGCGGGTTCCTCCTTCGAATATGTCACAGAAGAGTTTGAATACAAGGATAGTGTCCGACCCTGCAAAATAAGTTCCACATACCACCATAGAGAGAATAATATTTCCAAAAATCTAATCTGCTGACACGTTTTGGTAGCATGACATCACGCCACTGTGACGCCCCCGATTCAATCGTACACTAATCATACACGAAAACGTGTACGATCAAGATCAGGGACTCACGGGGAGATATCACAACACAACTCTACAAATAAAATAAGTCATACAAGCATCATATTACAAGCCAGGGGCCTCGAGGGCTCGAATACAAGAGCTCGATCATAGACGAGTCAGCGGAAGCAACAATATCTGAGTACAGACATAAGTTAAACAAGTTTGCCTTAAGAAGGCTAGCACAAACTGGGATACAGATCGAAAGAGGCGCAGGCCTCCTGCCTGGGATCCTCCTAAAAGACTCCTGGTCGTCGTCAGCGGGCTGCACGTAGTAGTAGGCACCTCCCGAGAAGTAATAGTCGTCATCGACAGTGGCACTGGCTCCTAGGCTCCAACGTCTGGTCGCAGCAATCGGGTATAGAAAGGGGGAAAAGAGGGAGCAAAGCAATCGTGAGTACTCATCCAAAGTACTCGCAAGCAAGAAGCTACACTACATATGTATGCATTGGTATCAAATGGAATAAGGGTATCATATGTGGACTGAACTGCAAAATGCCGGAATAAGAGGGGGATAGCTAGTCCTTTCAAAGACTACGCTTCTGGTAACCTCCATCTTGCAGCAGGAGAAGAGAGTAGATGGTAAGTTCACCAAGTAGCATCGTGTAGCATAATCCTAACCGATGATCCTCCCATCGTCGCCCTATAAGAGAGCGATCACCGGTTGTATCTGACACTTGGAAGGGTGTGTTTTATTAAGTATTCGGTTCTAGTTGTCATAAGGTCAAGGTACAACTCCAAATCGTCCTATTACCGAAGATCACGGCTATTCGAATAGATTAACTTCCCTGCAGGGGTGCACCACATAACCCAACACGCTCGATCCCATTTGGCCGGACACACTTTCCTGGGTCATGCCCGGCCTCGGAAGATCAACACGTCGCAGCCCTACCTAGGCACAACAGAGAGGTCAGCACGCCGGTCTAAATCCTATGGCGCAGGGGTCTGGGCCCATCGCCCATTGCACACCTGCATGTTGCGTACGCAGCCGGTGAGCAGACCTAGCCTCACTTATACAAGAGTAGGCGTTCCGGTCCAACCCGGCGCGCGCCGCTCAGTCGCTGATGTCATGAAGGCTTCGGCTGATACCACGACGTCGAGTGCCCATAACTGTCCCTGCGTAGATGGTTAGTGCGTATAGGCCAGTGGCCAGACTCAGATCAAATACCAAGATCTCGTTAAGCGTGTTAAGTATCCGCGAACGCTGACCAGGGCCAGGCCCACCTCTCTCTTAGGTGGTCTCAACCTGCCCTATCGCTCCGCCTCAAAGTAACAGTCGGGGGCCGTCGGGAACTCAGGCCCACCACTACCTGGATGGAGCCACCTGCCCCTTCAGCCCCCATCTCCTAACAGTATCACCGGTAATGCAACAGTGTAAAGTATATAGTATATGCCCGTGATCACCTCCCGAAGTGATCACGGCCCAGTAGTATAGCATGGCAGATGGACAAGAGTGTAGGGCCACTGATGATAAACTAGCATCCTATACTAAGCATTAGGATTGCAGGTAAAGGTAACAACAGTAGTAGCAAGGACAGGCTATGCATCAGGATAGGATTAACGAAAAGCAGTAACATGCTACATTACTCTAATGCAAGCAGTATAGAGAAGAGTAGGCGATATCTGGTGATCAAGGGGGGGGGGGCTTGCCTGGTTGCTCTGGCAAGAGAGAGGGGTCATCTTCAATGTAGTCGAACACACGGACATCGGCAGTAGTCTCGGAGTCTACCGGAAAGAAGTAACGGAGGGGGAACATAATAAATAATAGAGCAATCAAAGCAACACAAAGCATAACATGGTGATACGCGGTGCTAGGGGTGACCTAACGCAGTAGGAGGTGATACCGGCGAAGGGGAAAAACATCCGGGAAAATATCCCCGGTATTTCGCATTTTCGGACAAACGAACCGGAGGGGGAAAGTTGCGTGTTCTCTATGCTAGGGATGTGTGGTGGACGAATGGGCTGCGTATCCGGATTCGTCTCGTCGTTCTGAGCAACTTTCATGTACAAAGTGTTTTCATCCGATATACGGTTTAATTTATATGATTTTTCAAAGTTTTATTAATATTCCAAAATTGTTTTAATTATTTATTTCGAATTTAAATAAGGCTGATTCTTTTTATACCCAGGTTGGGCCAGCCATAGTCAATGACATGTGGGGCCAGCCAAAGTCCAGTCAGCAAGTCAACAGTGAACAGTCAAGGTTGACCTTGGTCAAAGTGTGAATAGTTTTAGTGGGGCCTACTTGTCATAGACATTGTGTCTATTAAGTCAATTTATTAGAGATGACCAAGTGGGATGGTCCACATGTCATTTGCTATTAAAGTAAATTAGCACTAATTTAACACTAACTAATCTAATCCTAATTAAACAAGGGGCCGGCCATACTGGACAATGGCTCAGCCGGCCACACACGCGACACACACACACACTAATTACATAGGGCCGGCCACACACAGCACGCGATACCAACTTGTAACGCCCTCGATGCGGCTATAGCTCCCACATGTCGAGGCACGACTTAGAGACATAACCGCATTGAAAGCAATGTCGCAAGTTAGGCAATCTTCACAACATCCCATGTAATATAAATAATAAAGGGGAGATACATAGTTGTCTTACACTCGCCACGTCAATCAAAGTACATAAATAGCATTACAACATCCAAACACTCATGGCCCGACTACAGCGCCAAAATAAAAGATAACCCAACATGCGACATGGTCCCGATCACCCCCAACTGGGCACCACTGCTGATCCTCAGGAAAAGACACGTAGTATCGTTGAGAGTCCTCGTCGAACTCCCACTTGAGCTCAAGCGCGTCACCTGGAGCGGAATCATCAGGCCCTGCATCTGGTTTAATAGTAATCTGTGAGCCACAGGGGCTCAGCAATCTCGCACCCTCACGATCAAGACTATTTAATCTTAATAGGCAAGGCAAAGTAAATATGTGGAGCTGCAGCAAGCGACTAGCATATATGATGGCTAACCTATTTGCAAAAGAGAGCGAGAAGAGGAGGCAAAGCATGGTCGAACAACTATGGGGCAACCTGCGGCAAGCATTACTCCAACACCGTGTTCACTTCCCGGACTCCGCCGAGAAGAGACCATCACGGCAACTCACACTGTTGATTCATTTTAATTAAGTTAAGGTTCAAGTTATCTACAACCGTACATTAACAAATTCCCATCTGCCCATAACCATGGGCACGGCTTTAGAAAGTTCAAAACCTTGCAGGGGAGTCCCAACTTAGCCCATGACAAGCTCTCACGATCAACAAAGGAATAGACCTCCTCCCGAGACATTTCGATCAGACTCGGTACCTCAGTTCTTCAAGACACTTCGACAGGTTAAAACTAATCCAGCAACACCACCCAGATGTGCCCACAAATCCCGATAGGAGCTGCACATATCTCATTCTTAGGGCACACAGGATGAGCAAGACGTCAGGTAGGCCAGCCCAGAGTTGCCCCTGGTAGCCCCGGACATCGCTCGGTTGGACCAACACTCAGAGGAGCACTGGCCCGGGGCTAAAATAAGATGACCCTCAGGCTCCGGAAACCCAAGGGAAAAAGAGGCTAGATGGCAAATGGTAAAACCAAGGTTGGGCATTGCTGGAAAAGCTTTAATCAAGGTGAACTATCAAGGGGTTCCCATTATAACCCAACCGCGTAAGGAACGCAAAATCCGGGAACATAACACCGATATGACGGAAACTAGGGCGGCAAGAGTGGAACAAAACACTAGGCGAGAGGCCGAGCCTTCCACCCTTTACCAAGTATATAGATGCATTAAGATAACATGGCAATATAATGATATCCCAACAAGTAAATAATGTTCCAACAAGGAACGGTCTCCAATCTTCACCTGCAACTAGCAACGCTATAAGAGGGGCTGAGCAAAGCGGTAACATAGCCAATCAACGGTTTGCTAGGACATGGTGGGTTAGAGGTTTGACATGGAAATATGGGAGGCTTGAAAGCAAGTGGTAGGCATCGTAGCATTGGCATAGTAAAAGAGCGAGCATCTAGCATAGCAAAGATAGTACTGATTTCGAGGGTATGATCATCTTGCCTGCAAAGTTGTCAGAGTTGACTGGATCCTCGAAAGCAAACTCAACGGGCTCCTCGTTAGAGAACTCGTCTCCCGGCTCTACCCAAACAAGACAAACAAGCAAACGGAACACAATCAACCACATGCAAAGCTCAAACAATATGATGCAAGGATGGTATGCTATGCGGGATGCGATGCGGGATGCATATGCAAGATATGACAGGGAAAACATGAACCTGGCCTCAACTTGGAAATCCAAGTGTGCCACTGGAAAGATGAGATGAAATCGCTTGAAAAAGATATAAAGAACGCCGGAATCGGAGTTACGGTTTGGAAATGGCAAGCAATTCAAATATGACCACGTTCTGCGATTTACAGCAAGTACCCATCTAAATGCAACAAGATGAACATGCTACAACACCCAAACATGACAACAAAATACATGGCCGGGATGCATTCATGATGCTTAACAAAAGTCTAGCACTGAGCTACGACCAATTCATCCATTAACAGGTTCAAAGAAGCATGGCAAAAATGCATTTGACAAATAGATTTCAGACTTAGTGAAATTAACACTTGTCTGGAATCTCAGATCAGATAGCACTCTTCGGAGCATGAAAACTATATGCTATAGGACCTGAACATGGCAAAGTAAAGCATGGCATGGAGCTACTCAAAGAGCTTAACAAAAATCTCTTAGTGACCTTGAACCAAAAGGGATCAGAAAATACAATTGCACGCATGTGAACATGGCAAAAACATAATCAGATCACAGACAGTGAAAACTGGAGCATGCTGAAACAGATATCAAGTAGGCATGTTTACGAGCTTGATGCACTCACTACAGAGCATGTCATGATAAACTAAGCATACACCCATCAAGAATACACCAAATTCAAGCTAGACATGGCAAGAACAATACCATAGCATGCACGGATCAACTACAACATCATCGGCAAAATCGCTAACAAGTAGACAATCTGCCCAGATTCACGAAATAGCAAAAGTAGAGCTCGATTGACTCAAGATAGGGTGCTCCATAATTGCAAACAAAGACATGGATGGATAGAGCACTACAAGATTAACAAAACATCCTTACTGATCATCCTCAAAAGAGGCACGGATCACTAGGAAACAACATGAACATATGGCCATATGAGATAAACAGCTCAAGGACTTAGTGAAAACTGCTAAGTCCCTGAAATCAGCATTACCAAGTGCCTCACTTTGCAAGCTTGTGCTAGTCACTACACACATCACAAAAATACATGGCTTGCACCTCTGGAAATATGGCAAAACCCTTAACAAAACATATGTAGAGCTCATGGCATATCATGCACACAATAATCATGGCAAAAAATGACAAATAGCTAAACGGAGCAGCAGATCTGACAGTTATCTCAAGTAGCACTCTTCCAACAGCATTTTAGGCATCAAGATGAACTCAAATTAAAATGATGCAATGGAATGAAATGATGTACTCTCTGAGACGAACATTTTGATATCCTATACGCTCAAAACGGAGCTATGGATGCGGAGATATAGCATGATGAAAATATGCAAAAATAACTAGGGTTAGGGCAAAAGTCAACCCTCAGATCCAGATCTAGATCGGGCGCTTTCTTCAATGTTCGCCGGAGTCGACGGGGAAGCAGACCGCGGCCGGAGGAGGACGGGGTGGCCGGATCCCGTGCGGTGGCGGGCGCGGACGGCGGCGGAGCTCGTCGCCGGTGCAGTGGCGGTGGCTGGCGCCGGGTGCGGCGATGAGGCGGAGC
>NC_057803.1:561794492-561805301 GCF_018294505.1 Triticum aestivum
AGGAGACGGGCCGCGGGGGCCCGGTTCGGGCTACGGCGGGCCGTGCGGCGCGGGGGCGAGGAGCTGCCACGTGGCATGCTGTGGGTGGCGGTGGCGAGGTGTGTCCGGCGCCGGCGGACACGTCCGGCGCGCGGAGAGGAGAGGTGCTAGGGTTAGGGTAAGTAGGGATCCGAGAATTTCGAGGAGGGGGTCTTTATATAGAGGTAGAGGGAGCTAGGATGTCTAAATGAGGTGCGGTTTTCGGCCACGCGATCGTGATCGAACGCTCTAGATGATGGAGAGGGTTTAGGTGGGTTTTGGGCCAACTTGGAGGGGTGTTGGGCTGCAACACACACGAGGCCTTTTCAGTCCCTCGGTTAACCGCTGGAGTATCAAACGAAGTCCAAATTATACTAAACTTGACAGGCGGTCTACCGGTAGTAAACCAAGGCCGCTTGGCAAGTCTCGGTCCAATCCGGAAATGTTTAAACCCCACACACGAAAGAAAGGTAGAAATGACCACCGGAGGAGAATGAAGCGCCGGAATGCCAAACGGACAACGGGGAAAATGCTCGAATGCATGAGATGAACACGTATGCAAATGCAATGCACATGATGACATGATATGAGATGCATGACAACGATAAAAACACACGGAGACAAAGACCCGAACCTGAGAAAATAAAATAACTTAAGGCCGGAAACGGCAAGAGTTGGAATACATATTGGGAAAGTCATATCCGGGGTGTTACAACACTCCACCACTACGAAAGGATCTCGTCCCGAGATCTAGGACTGAAAGAACGCCGGGTACTCAGAACGGAGGTGATCCTCGCGTTCCCAGGTAGCTTCACGGTCGGAATGGTGTGACCACTTGACTTTGAGGAATTTGATTGACTTGTTGCGAGTCTTGCATTCAGTCTCTTCAATAATAGCAACGGGGTGCTCGCGGTAAGAGAGATCTTCTTGGAGCTCAATGTCCTCGAAGTTGACGGTGCGGTCAGGAGTCTTGAAGCACTTTCGGAACTGAGAGACATGGAACACGTCATGAACATTTGCAAAGTTTGAAGGAAGCTCGAGTTGATAGGCAAGATCGCCTCTCTTGCTGACGATCTTGAAATGTCCCACATATCTAGGGGCAAGCTTCCCTTTGATACCGAAGCGACGAGTACCTTTCATTGGAGAGACGCGGAGGTAAACATGACCTCCGATCTCGAAAGTCAAATCACGGTGCTTACTATTGTCGTGGTATTTCTCATGGGGGGCTTGCGAGTCGACAGATGCCACAAGGGCTTAGTGTGTGGGTAAGACTGCTGCTGATAGGCCCGGGAGCGGGTATGCGAGTAGCACGCGGTGGTTTACCCAGCTTCGGAGCTCTCCGTAGAGATAATACTCCTACTGCTGCATGTCTGAGTGTATCTATCTGGGGTGTACATCGGGCAATACAAAGTGCTCCTGGAGCTGTATCTGGGATCAGTGCCCAGTGCATCTGATCTGGTATATGCCTATTCGAGGCATGCTAGTGGCCGGCCATGTATGGCCATGGCTTGTGGCCGTGAGGGTGTGTGAGTCCATCCGTCAGTGTGAGCATGTGGTGGATGGATGGATGGATGCTCATATATATAGTGTGGCTAGCTTATCATCTAAGCTAAGTGGTGGCATGGGCAAGGCATGGTGGGGTGTCATGCTTGTCCCCTGCGTCACTTCATAAATAGTGCCAGGGGACAAGTGACACTATACATGATGGCTGGGGTGACACGTGAATAGTGCTCGGGTACGGCCGTCCCGTCGGTGTCTTGTCGGTGTCGGGTCGGGCTGCAGTCGGCAGCCGACTGGTTGGTGTAGTCGGTAGCCGGCAGGTTGGTGTAGTCGGTAGCCGGCAGGTTGGTGTAGTCGGTAGCCGGCAGTCTGACTAAGGGGCTTTGCTAGCCCCGATGTATTGAAATATTGTCTTGCCATTTTTGGGGTATCCGTGTCCAATTACTCCGACAGTAGCCCCCAAGCCTCCGGGCAACTTGGCAAAGTTGGGCGGAGGTTTTTTGGCAAATGTTAATGGAAATGATCACGAAAAAGACAAAGTTAGTCCACGCAGATATATCAAATGTTTGCTTTTAGCATTGCAAGTTTTATGCGGAGGGTGCCGACTCGGTTTCGTCTAAGCCCCCTTAATCTTTTTCGTGTTCCCTCCACCTTTTGGCTTGTGCTCTCGCTCGCCTGACAGCCGCTCTGCGGTCTGTGGCTGAGAGTGGGCCGCGAAGTGGAGTGTACAGTACTCAGAGTCTAGGAGCAGATTCAACCGAGTAGATACTTGTAAAGGAAAACGGCCGGGTCGCCCGATCCGTTTTTCTTCCCGAACGTTTTTCGCATGGGTGACCTCCAGCATTCACTCTTGCTAGTCAGACAGCCGCTCCGCGGTCTGTGACTAAGAGTGGGCCTTTGGTACCGCGCATGGTACTAAGCCATCTGCGGGAACTAATGTCTCAGGCCAAGCGGCCAGCCCCCGGGCCAACTCTGGCTGGCGCCGGGGCGAACAGTGATGCAACTGTAATGAAATGCGGAGATAGTTCCCCGAGCATCGCTCGGGGTTATCCGTGCTTGCGTGGTGAAAAAATATGCGGGTGAGGGGCCCACATTGATTTTTGTGTAGTCGCGGTCGTTGAAGAAGGTCGGCGCGACTCGGCGCTCGCGGAGCGCATCGGCGCACCCGCTGGGTGAAGCCTTCGAGCCTCCGGGTGCTCGAAGGGGGGTCCCGGCCGGTCAGGCTCGACCGGCCAGGCGGCGAGGCGTCTTGCAGCACCTATCTTCTTTTTTTCTCTTCTGTCGGCTGTTCGGAGCCGGACAAAATTCTTCTGTTATTTGCAATCTTCCGTGGGGGCGCCCCAGCGCACCCACTGGGTGTAGCCCTCGAGATTCGGGCCGACTGCTGAGCAGTCGGGCCGGATCTTCCGGCAACTACTTTGTCTTCTTCTTCGCGGGGGCGCGTCAGCGCACCCGCTGGGTGTAGCCCCCGAGATTCGGGCCGACTGGTGAGCAGTCGGGCCGGATCTCCCGGCAACTACTTTGTCTTCTCTTTCTTCGCGGAAGCGCGTCAGCGCACCCGCTGGGTGAAGCCCCCGAGATTCGGGCCGACTGCTGAGCAGTTGGGCCGGACCTCCCGGCAACTACTTTGTCTTCTTTTTTTTCTTCTTCAGCCAGCTAGGCGGGCGGACTCCGACACAGCAGTCGGGATTTTTGCAGCCGGTCAGGCAGCTAGCGGTCGAACCTATGTTAGACGCACATTTCTCTCATATTTTCTTTTATTCCAGCCGACTTCTTTTCTCTCTCTATTTTTTTCGCTGCCTGAGCAGTCGGCAGGAGCGGGACGCTGCGGAGGCCGGCTGGCATGCCAAGCCGGCGGCCGGGTCGCGGTGCGGCAGCGGAGTCGGCGGGTCGGGTCGGAGGCGGAGTCGGCCGAGTTGCGCAGACGCGTGGAGCCGGCCAGCACTGGGCGGCAAGCCCGCAGGCGAGCGGGAGCCGGCGAGGAGCGGCATGGGGCGGACCCGGCGAGACGACCGGGGAGGCCGGATGCCGGGTGGCGGGATGAGCCGCAGTCGGATGGCGGGAGCCTACCAGGGCGCACAGAAGACGGCGCAACCAAGCGGAGGTGCTGGGGCAGGCGGCGTCGCGGAGGAGCACGCGGTCGGGCTCACGAGCCGGTGGGGGACTGCAGGCGCACGCGCCACGCACGGAAGGCCAGCACGGCAGGCGGCCAGGGCAGAGGGATGCCGGCTCTTTCTTTTTTGCACTCGGCCCTGACTTTTCTCTTTCTTTCATTCTTTTTCTCTTCGCAGAAGACGGCAGCAGCAAGCAGCGGGGGCCGGCTGGTGCGCGCTGGGTGCCGGCGGACTCGAGGCGAGACGGCACAGGGGAGCCGGCCCGGGCCGGTGCTGGATGCGGAGGCCGGGTCGCCAGAGCCGGCGTAGGCGGGCGCGGCGGGCAGAAGTCGGCGCGGAGCCAGCAGGCGGCCAGGCGGCACAGCCGACAGGCCGGGTTCGGATTCGGCTGGGGACGGCAGTGTGAGGCGCGGATACGCCGGCAAGGCGCGGGCGTAGCGGCGGGGCCTACAGCTGCGGGGCAGAGTGGCAGGGCCAAGCCAACGCGAGCGCGTACGGGAGGCGGCCGAGCGTGGTGGAGGCCGGGGTGCCGGTAGCCGGCCTGCGCGAAGCCGGCAGACGGTCGGAACGGTGCGGGCAGAGCATCGACTTGCACGGGGATGGCCGGGCCGAGACCTGGTGCAGCTGGAGGCCGGCGAGCTGGACGCGCGGGTGCCGGAGCAGAAGGATGGGGCGACACAGGCGGAGGCCCGGACAGCGCGGAGCCGGCAGCAGCAGGGACGCGACCGGGGCCGGCTGCAGCAGTGAGCAGGCGGCCACGGGCGGAGTCAACCCGACGCAGCCGGGTGGGCGCAGTCGCGGGCGACGGGCGCGGGAGCCCGCTGCGGACATGGAGCACCCGGTCACGATCCGAGGCAGAGAGGAGCGGAGGCCGGCCCGGGGCAGCGGCAGCCGGCGCAGCCGGATCCGGAGTCGGCAGCAGCGGGGGTCAAGCGGCACGGGCACACAGGCGCGTGGCCGGAGGAGAGCTCGAGCGCGCGGGACTCTGGGCGGCGAGTGCATGGAGACGGGGAGGAGCTCGAGCTCCAGGGCACCGTGGGAGGTGCGGACGGGCGGTGCGGCTCCACGGGCGCACAGGAGGAGGGCCCGGGATTGGAGCAGCGTGCGGCCACGGCTGGAAGTAGCGGAGCAGCCGCGGGAGGCTTGGGGCAGAGCAGGGCGTGGCCCGGTGGGCAGCTGCGGCGACGGGGAGCAGCTCGGGGCCGAGCTCGCGCGGAGGAGCTGACCAACGCGCATCGGCGTGGAAGTCTTGCATCCAGCCAATGTACAGATAGTGTACATGGCCATTGCATGGGTAGTATGTGTGTAGTGGTATGGCCAATGGTTTGACCTTTGTTGACTAGCATCTAGCTAGCTTGCAAAGATGGTGTGTGGAGGAGTAAACGCGCGTGTCGGCCGGAGCAAGGCGCTGCGCGGAGGAAAGCAGACGCGAGCGGCGAGGGGACGATCATGGCCGACCGAAGCTAGGCCCCGCGTGCGGCGCGCGCGCGGACGGACGGCCAGCGCTGCGTTGGTGATGACGAAGATGGCGAAGCCGATGGCGAGGGCGCGCCGTCCCGCACGGCCGCTCCGAGGGCGGGTCGAAGTCGAGCCCCCGAGCGCTACCGGAGAGATGGCGCGACGCCGTGGCAGAGGCGATGAAGAAAAAAGGGTCCCGCCCGGACAGCGAAACCAGCAGCAGCGTGGTAGCGTAGTAATAGTACCGCCCCATGGTGGGCGCCAACTGTCGTGGTATTTCTCACGGGGGGCTTGCGAGTCGACAGATGCCACAAGGGCTTAGTGTGTGGGTAAGACTGCTGTTGATAGGCCCGGGAGCGGGTATGCGAGTAGCACGCGGTGGTTTACCCAGCTTCGGAGCTCTCCGTAGAGATAATACTCCTACTGCTGCATGTCTGAGTGTATCTATCTGGGGTGTACATCGGGCAATACAAAGTGCTCCTGGAGCTTTATCTGGGATCAGTGCCCAATGCATCTGATCTGGTATATGCCTATTCGAGGCATGCTAGTGGCCGGCCATGTATGGCCATGGCTTGTGGCCGTGAGGGTGTGTGAGTCCATCCGTCAGTGTGAGCATGTGGTGGATGGATGGATGGATGCTCATATATATAGTGTGGCTAGCTTATCATCTAAGCTAAGTGGTGGCATGGGCAAGGCATGGTGGGGTGTCATGCTTGTCCCCTGCGTCACTTCATAAATAGTGCCAGGGGACAAGTGACACTATACATGATGGCTGGGGTGACACGTGAATAGTGCTCGGGTACGGCCGTCCCGTCGGTGTCTTGTCGGTGTCGGGTCGGGCTGCAGTCGGCAGCTAGCTGGTTGGCGCAGTCGGCAGCCGGCTGGTTGGCGCAGTCGGCAGCCGGCTGGTTGGTGTAGTCGGTAGCCGGCAGGTTGGTGTAGTGGTAGCCGGTAGGTTGGTGTAGTCGGTAGCCGGCAGTCGGACTGAGGGGCTTTGCTAGCCCCGATGTCTTGAAATATCGTCTTGCCGTTTTTGGGGTATCCGTGTCCAATTACTCCGACAACTGTCATAGTAGCTCTTCTGGCGGGATTGGGCTGGTTTGAGGTTATCTCGAATGACTTTGCACATTTCCTCTGCCTCTGTGATTAAGTCATTTCCGAGAAGCTGACATTCACCGGTTTCGGACCAGTTGAGAGGGGTACGGCACTTCCTGCCATACAGAATTTCAAATGGGGCCTTGCCCGAACTTGCTTGAAAACTGTTGTTGTAGGAGAATTTAGCATATGGAAGACAATCCTCCCACTTCATGCCGAAGGAGATCACATAAGCCCTGAGCATATCTTCAAGAATCTGATTGACACGCTCGACTTGACCGCTAGTTTGAGGATGGAAAGCTGTGCTGAAGCGGATGTTGGTGCCCATGGCCTTCTAAAAAAGAGTCCCAAAACTTGGAGGTAAAGATGCTGCCACGGTCTGAAGAGATCACTTGTGGAATACCGTGCAGAGAGACAATTCGAGAGGTATAGAGCTCCGCCAATTAAGCTGCAATGATTGACTCTTTGATAAGCAGAAAGTGAGCCACTTTAGTGAGTTTGTCGATGACAACGAATATAGCATCATTGCCACGTCTGGACTTTGGAAACCCAGTCACGAAGTCCATCTCAATGTGGTCAAACTTCCATTCTGGAATGGCAAGAGGTTGGAGGAGACCAACTGGCCTTTGGTGTTCTGCCTTCACCCTTCTGCAGACATCACATTCATTCACGAATTGAGCAATCTCGCGCTTCATTCGAGTCCACCAATAAGCCTGCTTGAGGTCCTGATACATCTTCGTGCTCCCAGGGTGGATGGAGAGGGGAGAATTGTGAGCCTCGTTCATGATCACTTTACGAAGGTCACCTTTGGGTACAACAATACGATCCTCGAAGAAGAGAGTGTCCTTGTCATCAAGGCGGTAGCACTTGTACTTGGGTTGACTCTTGGCAATCCCAATCTTCACCTTTTTCACCATAGCATTGAGAAGCTGAGCTTGGCGAATCTGGTCTTCCAAGGTAGGAGAGACTTGAAGGTTGGCAAGGAAACCTTGAGGAACAACTTGCAGATTGAGTTTGCGGAAAGCTTCACAAAGCTCGGGTTGATAAGGCTTGAGAATCAGGCTGTTGCAGTAAGCCTTTCTGCTCAATGCGTCAGCAATCACATTGGCCTTGCCTGGAGTATACTCGATACTCGGATTATACTCTTGAATCATTTCGACCCATCGAGTTTGCCTGAGGTTGAGATTAGGCTGAGTGAAGATATACTTGAGACTCTTGTGGTCAGTGAAGATGTCCACTTTTCTTCCCAATAAGAGATGTCTCCAAGTCAAAAGAGCATGCACAACTGCCGCCAACTCGAGATCATGAGTGGGGTAGTTCTTCTCATTGGGCTTCAGCTGGCGAGAGGTATACGCCACAACTTTCTTCTCTTGCATCAATACTGCGCCAAGACCTTGGAGAGAGGCATCACAAAAGACCTCGTACGGCTTGGATTCATTAGGCGGAGTCAGAACTAGAGCAGTGATCAATTTCTCTTTCAAAGTGTTGAAAGCAATGTCACACTCCGGAGACCAAACGTACTTGACGTGCTTCTGGAGAAGATTTGAGAGAGGCTTCGCGATCTTAGAAAAGTTTTCAATGAATCTTTAGCAGTAGCTTGCGAGACCGAGGAAGCTACAGAGTTGCTTCATGTTCTGAGGAGGTTCCCAATTCACAATTGCAGACACCTCTCTCAGAATTCACCGCAATGCCCTTGGCAGAGATGATATGACCAAGATAAAGAACCTCATCGAGCCAAAATTCGCACTTGGAGAACTTGGCGTAGAACTTGTGTTCCCTCAGTTTATCGAGTACCAAACGCAAGTGTTTGGCATGATCTTCCTTGTTCTTCGAGAAAACCAGAATGTCATCGAGATAGACCAAAACAAAGTCATTGGTGTAGGCGTTGAAGATGAAGTTCATCATGTGAGAGAAAGTCGGAGGAGCATTGACAAGGCCAAAAGACATGACAGTGTATTCATATGAACCATAGCTTGTCCTGAAAGCCGTCTTGGGAATATCTTGCTCATGGATTCGAATCTGATGATAACCCATACGGAGATCAAGCTTGGAGAATACTTGAGCACCTTTGAGTTGTTTGAACAGCTCGTTGATGTTGGGAAGTGGGTATTTGTTCTTGATAGTCTTCTTGTTCAATGGACGGTAATCAACACAAAGTCGGTCCGTTCCATCCTTCTTCTTCACAAAAAGAACACCACAACCCCACGGAGAAGAACTAGGCCGGATGAGACCCATTCTCTCTTGAATATCGAGTTGCTTCTTCAGCTCCTTCAATTCTTCAGGTCCGAGCTTGTAAGGACGCTTGCACACAGGTTCCGTGCCAGGCTCAAGATCAATGACGAATTCAACTAGCCGGTGCGGAGGCATTCCTGGAAGCTCTTCTGGAAAGACGTCTTGATATTCGCAAACGACTGGAATTTGCGAGATGTCATCCAGTTCACCCTTGTCATTGAGAGAAAACAGACGGATAGTATCATCCCGAGCGGCAAAGACAATTACATCCTCAGACGAACGAGTCAATTGAATCTGCCTGGCTGCACAATCAAGATGCGCCTTGTGCTTAGAAAGCCAATCCATCCCGAGAATAAGATCAATATCCGAGTTACCAAGAACCATAGGAGAAGAAAGAAACTTGTAATCGCCCAAC
This sequence comes from Triticum aestivum, assembly GCF_018294505.1. Lineage (NCBI taxonomy): Eukaryota > Viridiplantae > Streptophyta > Magnoliopsida > Poales > Poaceae > Triticum > Triticum aestivum. The sequence goes on from NC_057803.1 coordinate 561,803,325, forward strand.
GTGATAGTAACATCCAGAGCCATCATTTTGGTGTTCATGAACAAACCCGGAGAAGAGACCGCTATCGGCTTAGGCAAATCAATAGTATGCACATCATGCATGGATGCAAAAGGCTTCAATAAAAATGATAAAGATGCACCAATGTCAAAAAGAACTCTTGCAGGAATGTCATTAACAGGAAGGTTACCCATAATCACATCTGGCGAGTCCTCTGCCTGAGCTGCATTCAGCAAGTTGACCTTGGCGGACTTGGTGTTATGCTTGACCATAGCTGTATTTGCCGATCTGACAGGAGGAGGAGGAGGAAGACGCCTCTAGTTGAAACACTTGTTGGCATAGTGACCCTTCTGTTGGCACTTGTTGCACGTGACCTTTGAAAGCGGACGATGATATGGAGCACTCAATCTTGGAGCTTGAGACGAAGTCTTGTTCTGAAAGCCAGGGTTGGGTGGGTGGGAAGATCCACTGCCACCTTTGCTCTTCTGCTGATACGGCTGACGGAACAGAGGAGGAGGAAGCCAAAACTTCTGCTGCTTGGCCACTTGAGTAGAGGAAGAAGGAGTAGCATCTCTGACTCGCTTCTTGGAAGCATCACACCTCAGTTGAGCGGCCTCTTGCTTCAGTGCCATGTTGTAGAACTCATCGTATCTCAAGGGTTCAAAGAGAACAAGAGCTAGCTGAATTTCTTCTCTGAGACCACCCCTGAACTGGTATATCATGCTCTTCTCATCAGGGACGTCCTGCTTAGCAAAGCGGGCGAGCTTCTGTAACAACTTGTTGTAGTCATAGACAGACAAAGAGCCTTCCTTCAGGTTGCGGAATTCCTCACGCTTGCTTTCAACCACGCTCTGAGGGATATGGTGAGCTCTGAAATCTTGACGGAATTCATCCCAAGCGTTCTCTGTTAACAGAAGATAGCAATTTGTGATTTTCATAGGATTTAATCCATGCATCAAATGGATTTGGTCCAATGAACACATTTGAGCCTTGTCAAGTGTACTACCTTCCCATATTTTTTTAACCCTGATAACATTTGTTTAACCGCAGTTTAGGAGCAGTTGAAGGGGTTACTCGATGTAATATTCACAAAGCTAGCCTCATCTACAGTAATTAGTAGCAGCGGCCAACACCAATAGGTGGCGGCGAGAGCAGCAAAGCAGCAGTTGAAGGCTCGACAGCAGCAGTAACTAGTAGCTATGCGGTAGAGTAGAGCAACGGCAGGACGAGCAGCGGCAGCAAAGCAGCAGCGACAACAGCAGTTGAGCAGGCGCAGTGTAACACCCCGGATATAACTTTCCCAATTTGTACTCCAACTCTTGCCGTTTCCGGCGTTAAGTTACATTTATTTCCTTGGGTTCGGGTTTTTGTCTCCGTGTGTTGTTGTCGTTGTCGTGCATCTCATATCATGTCATCATGTGCATTGCATTTGCATACGTGTTCATCTCATGCATTCGAGCATTTTCCTCGTTGTCCGTTTTGCATTCCGGCGCTTCGTTCCCCTCCGGTGGTCATTTCTAGCTTTCTTTCGTGTGTGGGGTTTAAACATTTCCGGATTGGACCGAGACTTGCCAAGCGGCCTTGGTTTACTACCGGTAGACCGCTTGTCAAGTTTCGTATCATTTGGACTTCGTTTGATACTCCAACGGTTAACCGAGGGACCGAAAAGGCCTCGTGTGTGTTGCATCCGAACACCCCTTCAATTTGGCCCAAAACCCACCTAAGCCTTCTCCATCATCTAGAGCATTCGATCACGATCGCGTCGCTGAAAACCGCACCTCATTTGGACTCTCCTAGCTCCCTCTATGCCTATTTAAAGAACCCCTCCGAATCCGGATCTCCCTCTTCCCCGAAACCCTAATTTTTTCCTCTCCGCGCCGGCCGGACACGTCCGTCCGGGCCGGACACGTCCGATCCGCCGCTGCCGACCAATCGCCGAGCGCCACCTGTCCCGCGCCCACATCGCCGTCCCGCGCACCG
>NC_057803.1:561805653-561808034 GCF_018294505.1 Triticum aestivum
CGCGCGCGAGCTCGCCGCCGCCATCCGTCGTTGCTAGGCCGGCCCGAGTACCTCTCCTCACCGGCGTGCCCCTCTCCTCTCGCCAGAGCCCATCATCGCCGGAGCCGCCGCCTCGCCGGAGTTCTCCTCCCATGCCGGCCGGATCTGGTGGTTGGACCAGATCCACCGGTCCCCGACCCAAACGCCCGCGGTGTTCCCCGGATCTCCTCGTCCTGGGTCCTCCTCGTCCCGTTTCCCGCGAGGTCTAATTTCTTCTAAGTCCCGAAATTCTAAAATTCAAGTGCTCCTGTTCATGGCCTCGTAACTTTGCATCCGTAGCTCCGATTCATGCATATAGCATATCAAAATGTTCATCTCAAAGAGTACATCATTTCATTCCATTGCGTCATTTTCATTTGAGCTCATCTTGATGCCCGAAATGCTGTTAGAAGAGGGCTACTTGAGTTAATTGTCAGATCTGCTACTCCATTTAGGTTTTTGTCATTTTTGCCATGATTAATGTGTGCATGATAAGCCCTGATGCTCTACATATGTTTTGTTAAGGGTTTTGTCATCTTTCCAGAGGTGCAACCCATATATTTTTGTGATGTGTGTGGTGACTTGTGCAAGCTTGCAAAGTGGTGCACTTAGTAATTCTGCTTTCAGGGACTTAGCATTTCCACTAAGTCCTTGATCTGTTTATCTCATGATGCCATATGTTCATGTTGTTTCCTAGTGATCCGTGCCTCTTTTGAGGATGATCAGTAAGGATGTTTTGTTAATCTTGTAGTGCTCTATCCATCCGTGTCTTTGTTTGCAATTATGGAGGACCCTAGATTGAGTCAATCGAGCTCTACTTTTGCTACTTTGTGAATCTGGGCAGATTGTCAACTTGTTTGCAATTTTGCCGATGATGTTGTAGTTGATCCGCGCATGCTATGCTATTGTTCTTGCCATGTCTATCTTGCATTTTGTGTGTTCTTAATAGATGTATGCTTAGCTTGTCATGACTTGCTCTGTGGTGAGTGCATCGAGCTCGTAAACATGCCTACTTGAGTTATATTTCAGCATGTGCCAGTTTTCACTAAGTCTGTGATCTGATTATGTTTTTGCTATGTTCACATGCTTGCAATTGTATTTTCTAATCCCTTTTGGATCAAGGTCACTAAGGGACTTTTGTTAAGCTCTTTGAGTAGCTCCATGCCACGCTTCACTTTGCCATGTTCAGGTCCTATAGCATGTAGTTTTGTTGCTCCGAAGAGAGCTACCTGATCTGAAATTCCAGACAAGTGTTAATTTCACTAAGTCTGAGATCTGTTTGCCATATGCATTTTTGACATGCTTGTTTGAACCTGTTAATGGATGAATTGGCCGTAGCTCAGTGCTAGACTTTTGTTAATCATCTTGTATGCATCCCTGTCATGTATTTTGTTGTCATGTTTGGGTGCTGTAGCATGTTCATCTCATTGCATTTAGATGACTACTTGCTGTAAATCGCAGACCGGTGTCATTTTTGAATCGCTTGCCATTTCCAAACCGTAACTCCGATTCTGGCATTCTTTATAGCGTTTTCAAGCGATTTCATCTCGTCTTTCGAGTCGCATACTTGGATTTCCAAGTTGAGGCCAGATTCTTGCATTTCCTATCATATCTTGCATCTTGCATCCCGCATCGCATCCCGCATAGCATATCATCATTGCATCGTGTTGTTTGAGTTTGCACGTGGTTGATTGTGTCCTTGTTGCTTGTTTATCTTGTTTGGGTAGAGCCGGGAGACGAGTTCTCTAACGAGGAGCCCGTTGAGTTTGCTTTCGAGGATCCAGTCAACTCTGACAACTGTGCAGGCAAGATGATCATACCCTCGAAATCACTACTATCTTTGCTATGCTAGTTTGCTTGCTCTTTTGCTATGCCATTGCTATGATGCCTACCACTTGCTTTCAAGCCTCCCAAATTGCCATGTCAAACCTCTAACCCACCATGTCCTAGCAAACCATTGATTGGCTATGTTACCGCGGTGCTCAGCCCCTCTTATAGCGTTGCTAGTTGCAGGTGAAGATCGAAGGTCGTTCCTTGTTGGAACATTTATTTACTTGTTGGGATATCATTATATTATCTTGTTATCTTAATGCATCTATACACTTGGTAAAGGGTGGAAGGCTCGGCCTCTCGCCTAGTGTTTTGTTCCACTCTTGCCGCCCTAGTTTCCGTCATATCGGAGTTATGTTCCCGGATTTTGCGTTCCTTACGCGGTTGGGTTATAATGGGAACCCCTTGATAGTTCGTCTTGATTAAAGCTTTTTCAGCAATGCCCAACATTGGTCTTACCATTTGCCACCCAGCCTTTTCTCTCCCTTGGGTTCTGCAGACTCAAGGGTCATCATTGTTTTAAACCCCTCCCC
>NC_057803.1:561808197-561815270 GCF_018294505.1 Triticum aestivum
CTCTGAGTGTTGGTCCAACCGAGTGATGTCCGGGGCTACCAGGGGCAACTCTGGGCTGGCCTACCCGACGTCTGGCTCATCTGAGTGTGCCCAGAGAACGAGATATGTGCAGCTCCTATCGGGATTTGTCGGCACATTCGGGCGGTGTTGCTGGTCTTTTTTTAACCTGTCGAAGTGTCTTGAAGAACCGAGATACCGAGTCTGATCGGAACGTCTTGGGAGGAGGTCTATTCCTTTGTTGACCGTGAGAGCTTGTCATGGGCTAAGTTGGGACTCCCCTGCAGGGATTTGAACTTTCGAAAGTCATGCCCGCGGTTATGGGCAGATGGGAATTTGTTAATGTCCGGTTGTAGATAACTTGAACCTTAACTTAAATAAAATGAATCAACTGAGTGTGTTACCGTGATGGCCTCTTCTCGGCGGAGTCCGGGAAGTGGACACGGTGTTGGAGTAATGCTTGCACAGGTTGTTCTCTAGTTTCTCGCTCGCGCTTTGCCTCCTCTTCTCGCTCTCTTTTGCGAATAAGTTAGCCACCATATCTTGCTAGTCGCTTGCTGCAGCTCCACATATACTTTTACCTTGCCTTACCTATAAGCTTATATAGTCTTGATTGCGAGGGTGCGAGATTGCTGAGTCCCTGTGGCTCACAGTTTACTATTACACCAGATGCAAGGCCTAATGATTCCGCTCCAGGTGACGCGCTTGAGCTCAAGTGGGAGTTCGACGAAGACTCACAACGTTACTATGTTTCTTTTCCTGATGATCAGTAGTGGTGCCCAGTTGGGGCTGATTGGGACCGTGTCACATGTTGGGTTCTCTTCTATTTTGGCGCCGTAGTCGGGCCATGGGTGTTTGGATGATGTAATGTTATTTATGTACTTGTTTGACGTGGCGAGTGTAAGCCAACTATGTTATCTTCCCCTTGTTATTTATATTACATGGGATGTTGTGAAGATTGCCTAACTTGCGATATATGCCTTCAATGCGATTATGTCTCTAAGTCGTGCCTCGACACGTGGGAGCTATAGTCGCATCGAGGGTGTTACAAGTTGGTAATCAGAGCCTTCCCCGACCTTAGGATCCCCATTGCTTGATCGTTTTTAGCAGCCAAGTTGTGTCTAGAAAAATGTTTTGAGTCATTTAGGAATTATATATCGGAGATTTTAGGAATTCTTTTTTACTTCCAAGTCTCCTCATCGCTCTGGTAAGGCATCCTAACGTAGAGTTTTGACTCTTCTCTTCTCAAATTTCACTAAAAAAAATTTAGGACCACGCGGGTATCTTGGAATCGTTCCGATGGTTTTATGATGAGAACATTGACTTGGTGCCTCCTGTCAGGGGTTTAGTGGAAGTGTCCTGGGGAGTTGAGCTCTGAGGTGTTGTCATCATAATTTTATCGTTGCAGTTCTGGAATACCTGAGTTTAGTACGCCGACATCGAAAATCTCTTTTATGCAGTTCGTTGGTGAGATAACCTCGACGCCACCCAGTACTGGGGCGGGAGTTCGGGAGTATCGCCATAACTTGTATAACGGATGCTTTTCGAAGGTTGAGGTAGATGGTTTCCGAAGGTTTCTTGGTTATGTGTTGAAGGATGGATACAGCTGGATGTAGGATTTGCTAGTTTGGGTGAGATATTATGCTTCCCCTGTATCCCCAACACCTGATTGCATAACCGGAAAGGTTCGGGAGTTTCATAGGTGGGAATTCTTGTAGCTCTAGTTCTTCTTCCATGGATATTGGTTTGAGATGGGGATTTCTTACCGATTATTCGTTCTTGATCCGTACCTTGTTGATTTATTTCTCTACCTTAATTCTACGTGGCTTCTCAATTTATGGATATGTGACCATTTCAAGAGGAATGCATTCGTTCATTTTGTTCGGATGTGAAGACTATATGTTGCAATTTTCATTCCGTTGGATTCAGCTTCAATATTTGTCTATCAATGTGCTAATGGTGGTCAACCTCTTCAGGATGGCTCCTCCAACGCGCACGACTCCAGATCCTGATCCGCCACCACCTCCACCCCCTCCGGAGGCATGGCAAGTTGTGATGGCCGCAACCAATGCAAACACACAGTTGATCATGCAAATTCTTCAAGAGCGCAATCAAGGCAACCAAGGGAATCAAGGCAACAATCTGAATCACTTTGCTACACTCAACCAGTTCCTTGCTAACGGGCCAAAGACTTTCAGCAATTGTGTTGAGGCAACCGATGCTGACGATTGGCTAGTGGATCTGGGCAAGCATTTCGAGTGCAGTAACGTCAGGCCTGAGGACTTTGTCAAGTTCGCTTCCTTCCAACTCAAAGATCAAGCTGCAGAATGGTTCCAGCAGTACAAGGACTCCAGAGGTGGACGTGTTATCACTTGGGATGAATTTCGTCAAGATTTCCGAGCTCATCATATTCCCCAGAGCGTGGTTGAAAGCAAGCGTGAGGAATTCCGCAACCTGAAGCAAGGCTCTTTGTCTGTCTATGACTACAACAAGTTGTTTCAGAAGCTCGCCTGCTTTGCCAAGCAGGACGTCCCTGATGAGAAGAGCATGATATATCAGTTCAGGGGTGGTCTCAGAGAAGAAATTCAGCTAGCTCTTGTTCTCTTCGAGCCCTTGAGATACGATGAGTTCTACAACATGGCACTGAAACAAGAGGCTGCTCAGTTGAGGTGTGATGCTTCCAAGAAGCGAGTCAGAGATGTTACTGCTTCTTCCTCTACTCAAGTGGCCAAGCAGCAGAAGTATTGGCTTCCTCCTCCTCCGTTCCGTCAGCCGTATCAGCAGAAGAGCAAAGGTGGCAGTGGTTATTCCCACCCACCCAACCCTGGCTTTCAGAACAAGACTTTGTCTCAAGCTCCAAGATCGAGTGCTCTGTATCACCGTCCGCTTTCAGAGGTCACGTGCAACAAGTGCCAAGACAAGGGTCACTATGCCAACAAGTGTTTCAACCAGAGGCGTCTTCCTCCTCCTCCTCCTGTCAGATCGGCAAGTACAGCTATGGTCAAGCATAACCCCAAGTTCGCCAAGGTCAATTTGATTAATGCAGCGCAGGCAGAGGATTCATCAGATGTCATCATGGGTAACCTTCCTGTTAATGATATTCCAGCTAAAGTTCTTTTTGACATGGGTGCATCGCATTGTTTTATCTCGAGGCCATTTGTTTCTAAGCATGAGTTGCCTTTACAAGATTTGCCTAGACAGTTATCTGTTGTTTCTCCGGGTAAATTCATGAATGCAAGCGCTATTGCCCCAGATGTTACTATCACGTTGGGTGACTACAAGTTTCTCTCTTCTCCAGTGGTTCTTGGAAACTCGGATATTGATCTTATTCTCGGAATGGATTGGCTCTCTAAGCACAAGGCACATCTTGATTGTGCTGCCAAGCAGATTCAATTGACTCATTCGTCTGAGGATGTAATTGTCTTTGCTGCTTGTGATGATACTATCCATCTGTTTTCTCTCAATGAGAAGGGTGAATTGGACGCTATCTCGCAAATTCCAGTCGTTTGCGAATATCAAGACGTCTTTCCAGAAGAGCTCCCACGAATGCCTCTGCACCGGCCAGTTGAATTCGTTATTGATCTTGAACCTGGCACGGAACCTGTGCAAACGTCCTTACAAGCTCGGACCTAAAGAGTTGAAGGAGCTGAAGAAGCAACTCGATATTCAAGAGAAAATGGGTCTCATCTGGCCTAGTTCTTCTCCGTGGGGTTGTGGTGTTCTTTTTGTGAAGAAGAAGGATGGAACGGACCGACTTTGTGTTGATTACCGTCCAGTGAACAAGAAGACCATCAAGAACAAATACCCACTTCCCAACATCAATGAGCTGTTCGAACAACTCAAAGGTGCCCAAGTATTCTCCAAACTTGATCTCCGTATGGGTTATCATCAGATTCGTATCCGTGAGCAAGATATTCCCAAGACGGCGTTCAGAACAAGCTTTGGTTCATATGAATACACTGTCATGTCTTTTGGCCTCGTCAATGCTCCTCCAACATTCTCTCGCATGATGAACTTCATCTTCAACGCCTGCACCAATGACTTCGTTTTGGTCTATCTCGACGACATTCTGGTTTTCTCGAAGAACAAGGAAGATCATGCCAAGAACTTGCGTTTGGTTCTTGATAAGCTCAGGGAACATCAGTTCTACGCCAAGTTCTCCAAGTGTGAATTTTGGCTCGAGGAGGTTCTTTATCTTGGTCATATCATCTCTGCCAAGGGCATTGCCATCAGTCCTGAGAAGGTGTCTGCAATTGTGAATTGGGAACCTCCTCAGAACGTGAAGCTACTGCCGAAGATTCGTTGAAAACTTTTCTAAGATCGCGAAGCCTCTCTCTAATCTTCTCCAGAAGCACGTCAAGTACGTTTGGTCTCCGGAGTGTGATATTGCTTTCAACACTTTGAAAGAGAAATTGATCACTACTTCAGTTTTGACTCCGCCTGATGAATCCAAGCCGTACGAGGTCTTTTGTGATGCCTCTCTCCAAGGTCTTGGCGCAGTATTGATGCAAGAGAAGAAAGTTGTTGCTTATACATCTCGCCAGTTGAAGCATAATGAGAAGAACTACCCCACTCATGATCTCGAGTTGGCGGCAGTTGTGCATGCTCTTTTGACATGGAGACATCTTCTATTGGGAAGAAAAGTGGACATTTTCACTAATCACAAGAGTCTCAAGTACATCTTCACTCAGCCTAATCTCAACCTCAGGCAAACTCGATGGGTCGAAATGATTCAAGAGTATAATCCGAGTATCGAGTATACTCCAGGCAAGGCCAATGTGATTGCTGACGCACTGAGCAGAAAGGCTTACTGCAACAGTCTGATTCTCTAGCCTTATCAACCCGAGCTTTGTGAAGCTTTCCGCAAACTTAATCTGCAAGTTGTTCCTCAAGGTTTCCTCGCCAACCTTCAAGTCTCTCCTACCTTGGAAGATCAGATTCGCCAAGCCCAGCTTCTTGATGCTATGGTGAAAAAGGTGAAGATTGGGATTGCCAAGAGTCAACCCAAGTACAAGTGCTACCGCCTTGATGACAAGGACACTCTCTTCTTCAAGGATTGAATTGTTGTACCCAAAGGTGAACTCCGTAAAGTGATCTTGAACGAGGCTCACAATTCTCTCCTCTCCATCCACCCTGGGAGCACGAAGATGTATCAGGACCTCAAGCAAGCTTATTGGTGGACTCGAATGAAGCGCGAGATTGCTCAATTCGTGAATGAATGTGATGTCTCCAGAAGAGTGAAGGCAGAACACCAAAGGCCAGCTGGTCTCCTCCAACCTTTTGCCATTCCAGAATGGAAGTTTGACCACATTGAAATGGACTTCGTGACTGGGTTTCCAAAGTCCAAGCGTGGCAATGATGCTATATTTGTTGTCATCGACAAACTCACCAAAGTGGCTCACTTTCTGCCTATCAAAGAGTCGATCACTGCAGCTCAATTGGCGGAACTCTATACCTCTTGTATTGTCTCTCTGCACGGTATTCCACAAGTGATCTCTTCAGACCGTGGCAGCATCTTTACCTCGAAGTTTTGGGATTCTTTTCAGAAGGCCATGGGCACGAACATCCGCTTCAGCACAGCTTTCCATCCTCAAACTAGCGGTCAAGTCGAGCGTGTCAACCAGATTCTTGAAGATATGCTCAGGGCTTGTGTGATCTCCTTCGGCATGAAGTGGGAGGATTGTCTTCCTTATGCTGAATTCTCCTACAACAACAGTTTTCAAGCAAGTTCGGGCAAGGCCCCATTTGAAATTCTGTATGGCAGGAAGTGCCGTACCCCTCTCAACTGGTCTGAAACCGGTGAACGTCAGCTTTTGGGTAATGACTTAATCATAGAGGCAGAGGAAATGTGCAAAGTCATCCGTGATAACGTCAAAGCAGCCCAATCCCGCCAGAAGAGCTACTATGATAGTAAGCACCGTGATTTGGCTTTCGAGATCGGAGATCATGTTTACCTCTGCGTCTCTCCTATGAAAGGTACTCGTCGCTTCAGTATCAAAGGGAAGCTTGCCCCTAGATACGTGGGACCTTTCAAGATTGTCAGCAAGAGAGGCGACCTCTCCTATCAACTCGAGCTTCCTTCAAACTTTGCAAATGTTCATGACGTGTTCCATGTCTCTCAGCTTCGAAAGTGCTTCAAGACTCCTGACCGCACCATCAACTTCGAGGACATTGAGCTCCAAGAAGATCTCTCTTATCGTGAGCACCCAGTTGCTATTCTTGAAGAGACTGAACGCAAGACTCGCAACAAGTCGATCAAATTTCTCAAAGTCAAGTGGTCACACCATTCCGACCGTGAAGCTACCTGGGAACGCGAGGATCACCTCCGTTCTGAGTACCCGACGTTCTTTCAGTCCTAGATCTCGGGACGAGATCCTTTCGTAGTGGTGGAGTGTTGTAACACCCCGGATGTAACTTTCCCAATTTGTACTCCAACTCTTGCCGTTTCCGGCGTTAAGTTATATTTATTTCCTCGGGTTCGGGTTTTTGTCTCCGTGTGTTGTTGTCTTTGTCATGCATCTCATATCATGTCATCATGTGCATTGCATTTGCATACGTGCTCATCTCATGCATTCGAGCATTTTCCCCGTTGTCCGTTTTGCATTCGGTGCTTCGTTCTCCTTCGGTGGTCATTTCTAGCTTTCTTTCATGTGTGGGGTTTAAACATTTCCGTATTGGACCGAGACTTGCCAAGCGGCCTTGGTTTACTACCGGTAGACCGCCTGTCATGTTTCGTATCATTTGGACTTCGTTTGATACTCCAACGGTTAACCGAGGGACCGAAAAGGCCTCGTGTGTGTTGCAGCTCAACACCCCTTCAATTTGGCCCAAAACCCACCTAAGCCTACTCCATCATCTAGAGCGTTCGATCACGATCGCGTGGCCGAAAACCGCACCTCATTTGGACTCTCCTAGCTCCCTCTATGCCTATTTAAAGAACCCCTCCGAATCCGGATCTCCCTCTTCCCCGAAACCCTAATTTTTTCCTCTCCGCGCCGGCCGGACACGTCCGATCCGCCGCCGCCGACCAATCGCCGAGCGCCACCTGTCCCGCGCCCACATCACCGTCCCGCGCG
>NC_057803.1:562415757-562605523 GCF_018294505.1 Triticum aestivum
CATCAAACTTTTCATAATCTTCTGACATGTCTGTCTTGTCATCCACTCCCATGATGTTTCTCTTCCCAGAAAGAACTATGTGCCGCTTTGGCTCATCGTACGATGCATTCGCTTCCTTATCTTTTCTTTTTCTTGGCTTGGTAGACATGTCCTTCACATAGAAAACATGTGCCACATCATTGGCTAGGATGAATGGTTCGTCTGCATACGCAAGATTGTTGAGATCCACTGTTGTCATTCCGTACTGCGGGTCTTCCGTTACCCTTCCTCGTGTCATATTGACCCATTTGCACCGAAACAAAGGGATCTTCAAACCACGTCGATAGTCAAGTTCCCATATGTCCTGTATATAACCATAATATGTTTCCTTTCCTGTCTTGGTTTCTGCATCAAAGCGGACACCACTGTTTTGGTTGGTGCTCTTCTTATCTTGGGCGATCGTGTAAAATGTATTACCATTTATCTCGTACCCTTTGGAAGTCATTATATTCGAAGATGGTAGTTGGGACAGCAAGTACAGGTCATCTTCAATAAAGGTGTCATGCATGGTACGTGTCTGCAACCAGCTGGCGAAACTCCTAGTTTGTTCACGTGTAATCCAGTCATCAGACCGCTCCGGGTGTTTGGAGCGTAGCAAATTCTTGTGTTCATCCATATATGGAGCCACCAAGGCGGAATTCTGTAGAACTGTGTAGTGTGCTTCAGTGAGAGAATGTCCGTCCATACATATTATTTGTTCCCCTCCTAGCGTGCCTTTTCCATCCAGTCTGCCCTTATGCCGCGATTCAGGAACACCAATCGGCTTAAGGTCAGGAATAAAGTCAATACAAAACTCAATGACCTCCTCATTTTCATGGCCCTTGGAGATGCTTCCTTCTGGCCTAGCACGGTTATGAACATATTTCTTTAAGACTCCCATGAACCTCTCAAAGGGGAACATATTGTGTAGAAATACATGACCCAAAACGTTAATCTCTTCGCATAGGTGAACTAGGACGTGCGTCATGATGTTGAAGAAGGATGGTGGGAACACCAACTCGAAACTGACAAGACATTGCACCAAATCATTCTCTAACCTTGGTATGATTTCTGGATTGATTACCTTCTGAGAGATTGCATTGAGAAATGCACATAGCTTCACAATGGCTAATCGAACATTTTACGGTAGAAGCCCCCTCAATGCAACCGGAAGCAGTTGCGTCATAATCACGTGGCAGTCATGAGACTTTAGGTTCTGGAACTTTTTCTCTGCCATGTTTATTATTCCCTTTATATTCGACGAGAAGCCAGACGGTACCTTAATACTAAGCAGGCATTCAAAGAAGATTTCCTTCTCTTCTTTGGTAAGAGCGTAGCTTGCATGACCCTGATGTATGCCGTCTTTTCCGTGCATAAGTTGCTGGTCCTCCCGTGCCTCAGGTGTATCTTTTGTCTTCCCATACACGCCCAAGAAGCCAAGCAGGGTCACACAAAGATTCTTCTTCACGTGCATCACGTCGATTGCGGAGCGGACCTCTAGGTCTTTCCAATAGGGCAGGTCCCAAAATATAGCTTTCTTCTTCCACATGGGTGCGCGTCCGTCAGCGTCATTCGGAACAGGTTGTCCACCAGGACCCTTTCCAAAGACCACCTTCAAATCCTTGACCATATCATGTACATCAGCACCAGTACGGTGGCGAGGCTTCGTCCGGTGATCCGCCTCACCTTTGAAATGCTTGCCTTTCTTTCTTACGGGATGCCTGCTCGGAAGAAATCGACGATGTCCCAGGTACACATTCTTCTTACAATTAGCCAAATATATACTGTCGGTATCGTCCAAACAGTGCGTGCATGCGCGGTATCCCTTGTTTGTCTGTCCTGAAAGGTTACTGAGAGCAGGCCAATCATTGATGGTCACGAACAGCAACGCCTTTAGGTCAAATTCTTCCCCCATGTGCTCATCCCACGCACGTACACCTGTTCCATTCCACAGTTGTAAGAGTTCTTCAACTAATGGCCTTAGGTACACATCAATGTCGTTGCCGGGTTGCTTAGGGCCTTGGATGAGCACTGGCATCATAATGAACTTCCGCTTCATGCACAACCAAGGAGGAAGGTTATACAAACATAGAGTCACAGGCCAGGTGCTATGGTTGCTGCTCTGCTCCCCAAAAGGATTAATGCCATCTGCGCTTAGACCAAACCATACGTTCCTTGCGTCATCTGCAAACTCCTTCCCGTACTTTCTTTCAATTTTTCTCCACTGCGACCCGTCAGCGGGTACTCTCAACTTTCCGTCTTTCTTACGGTCTTCTCTGTGCCATCGCATCGCCTTGGCATGCTCTTTGTTTTGGAACAAACGTTTCAACCGTGGTATTATAGGAGCATACCACATCACCTTGGAAGGAATATTCTTCCTGGGGCGCTCGCCCTCGACATCACCAGGGTCATCGCGGCTGATCTTATAGCGCAATGCACCGCATACCGGGCAAGCGTTCAAATCCTCGTACTCACCGCGGTAGAGGATGCAATCATTAGGGCATGCATGTATCTTCTGCACCTCTAACCCTAGAGGGCAGACAGCCTTCTTTGCTTGGTACGTACTCTCGGGCAATTCGTTGTCCTTTGGAAGCATATTCTTTATCATTACCAGCAACTTTTCAAATCCCTTGTCAGATACACCATTCTCTGCCTTCCATTGCAGCAATTCTAGTGTGGTGCCCAACTTTTTCTTTTCACCTACGCAATTCGAGTACAACAATTTTTTGTGATCCTCTAACATGCGCTGCAACTTCTTCTTCTCCAAATCACTTGCGCAGTTTCTCTTTGCATCGGCAATGGCCCGACCTAGATCATCAACGGGCTCATCCGATGCCTCTTCTTCAGCTTCTTCCCACATTGCCGGCTCAGCTTCTTCCCGCATTACCGGCTCAGCTTCTTCCCTCATTGTTGTATCATCGTATTCAGGGAACCCATGGCCAGGATAGCTGTCGTCGTCCTCTTCTTCTTCATTGTCTTCCATCATAACCCCTCTTTCTCCATGCTTGGTCCAAACATTATAGTGGGGCATGAAACCGGACTCAAACAGGTGGACGTGAATTGTTCTTGACGTAGAGTAATTGCGACCATTCTTACAGCCAGCACATGGACAATGCATAAAACCATCCGCTCGCTTGTTTGCCTCAGCCGCAAGCAGAAAAGTACACACGCCATTAATGAACTCGGGAGAGCATCGGTCATCGAACATCCATTGCCAGCTCATCTTCAATACACAGCACCGAAAACATCAAATTAATACAATACATAAAGTTCATACATAAAGATCATACAACACTTAAATGCAACAAACAAATAACTCTCTAGCTAAAGAATTTAAATGCAACAACAAATGCGATCAAGATCGCAACTAAGGTAACAATTGATCCAACAGCATAATGATACCAAGCCACACTATGAATGGCATATTTTCTAATCTTTCTAATCTTCAAGTGCATTTTCTCCATCTTAATCTTGTGATCATCGAAGACATCGGCAACATGCAACTCCAATTCCATCTTCTCCCCCTCAATTCTTTTCAATTTTTCCTTCCAATCCTCGTTTTCTCTTTCAACTAAATTTAACCTCTCGACAATAGGGTCGGTTGGAATTTCGGGTTCAACTACCTCCTACATACAAATATCTATGTCAACTTGATGGGCATAATTTGTCATAAACACGAAATGCAATGAATAGTTTTAAAAGAGAATATACCACATCCGAATCATAACCCGGACGAGGGCCTACGGGGACGGATATCAAAACCATGGCACTATGCATAACAAACAACGTATGGGTAAGATAATTATACGAGTAACTATATATCCAAATCACACAAACATCAATTTTTTATATAAAACTTCATGAACAAGAGGCTCACCACAAGGTGGTGCTGGCGACGGGACTTTGCGAGCGATCGACGGTGGTTACGACGGAGATTTAGAAGGTACTAAGTAAACCACACCTACATATGCAAATCTAAGTGTTATTTTGACCTCAAATTGCATATAGATCAAATACTACCACATATATATAATTCCTCCCAAATTACTAAACTCAAAAATCAATCACTATATAAAGCATTGCACGAGCTAATCTAGCAATGAGAGATGAAAGGAAAAAGTTGCTAACCTTTGTGATCATTTGAATGGATGGGGGCCTTCAAATCTTGGGCAAAATGTGTGATGAGCTTGAGAGGAAGAGGGAAAAGAACAGAGAGGAGAGGGGAAAGGGGAAGAACAGAGCGAGCTCGGGTGGACGAAGGGTCTATGTAGGACGACCTTTGGTACCGGTTCGTGATACGACCCGGTACTAAAGGTGCTGGAGGGGCCCCGGACTGACAACATCCTGCCACCACTCACTTTAGTACCGGTTCGTGGCACGAACCGGTGCTAAAGGTTCGCCACGAACCGGTACTAATGAGAGCGGCCCGACTAGCCGTTGGAACCAGCACTAATGTACACATTAGTGCCGGCTCAAATTCAAACCGGCACTAATGTGCTTCACGTTTGACCCTTTTTCTACTAGTGTATAAATACATTATCATCTATTACACAGTAGCAACTAGAAGCAACCATGTAACTTCCAGTGTGGGGGTTCTCCCTCGAGCTCAAGAAACCAAGAGATAGAACCAGGTGTGGTACCATATTCTTGACAATTAGAATATGGACCTAGAATATAGTGGTGCCAAATCTAGAGCAAGTGTTTTCATGTCAATCTAAGAGCATCAAATGTATGTAAATGGGCCTTATACCTTATTTGCAGGAAAGAATCATCATCATTAAAACAGAGCAAGTCACTATGACTAAACATGTCAACAATAACTACATTGCACCATAGGACAAACCACAAGCACTCATCGGCTTAATGGCAGGAACAGAGCACATTATGACAAGAGACCAGAGCAAACAGAGGAGGAAGGAGAGAACGGGGACTCGCCTAAGTAGTTGTAGCTGAGGAGGCAGTCCTGGCAGCCCAGATCATCACACCGTGTATGGACTGCTAAACGGTCTCAATGTCGAACGTCTTCCTCTTGACAAACCAGATCCACGTGTCCCTTGAGCTTATCAAGCACCTCAGCCTGTAACAATAAAGTCAGGTCTCTCTCGAATAGGACACAAAACATAATGACAATGTAACAATATTGGAGATTAATCAACACATAGCCATGCTACAGGAAAATTGAGCCATCCCTCCATCATGAAGCCAGAGAAGCTAGATCAAGAGTACACATGATAAATCTGTTATCACATAATATGACTAGAGATAAATAGTATCATGCCAAGGGAGAATATAAAAACTACTAAATCCTACTCCCTCCATTTCTAAATATAAGACCTTTTAGAGATTTCAATACAAACTACATACGAATGTATATAAACATATTTTAGAATGTGGATGCACTCATTTTGCCCCGTATGTAGTCCATGTTGGAATCCCTAAAAGGTCATAGTAGCATGATTAAGGGTCTAAAATAACATGAGCATAATATTGGCTCCAGGAGCAACTTAAATACACTAGGGATCATCGAGCAACTTATAGTAATCAATATGGAACCAAAACATGTCATTATCTAAGTAAACAGTACGGGAAGTCATAACTGGAAGACCATCATCACCAAAATCATAACAGTAGACAAAGACTCTCGTGGCCGGAAGCACCACCACAAGACAGCACGATCACATAACCATACCACAAATCATTGGCTCGATGGTGCACACATACAGTTTGTAAGATAGATCACATAAGCACAACACAAACACACGGGCTAGATTGCATAAGACATGGACATGGTTGTGGCTCGGTGACCACGAGCTCATACCCACCAGAGGCGAGGAGTGTTGGGGAACGTAGTAATTTCAAAAAAAATCCTACGCACACGCAAGATCATGGAGATGCATAGCAACGAGAGGGGAGAGTGTTGTCCATGTACCCTCGTAGACCGAAAGCGGAAGTGTTATCACAACTCGGTTGATGTAGTTGTACGTCTTCATGGCCCGACCGATCAAGCACCAAAACTACGGCACCTCCGAGTTCTAGCACACGTTCAGCTCGATGACGATCCCCGGACTCCGATCCAGCAGAATGTCGGGGAAGAGTTCCATCAGCACAACGGCGTGGTGACGATCTTGATGCTCTACCGTCGCAGGGCTTCACCTAAGCACCGCTACAATATTATCGAGGATTGTGGTGGAGGGGGGCACCGCACACGGCTAAGAGATCAATGATCAACTGTTGTGTCTCTAGGGTGCCCCCTGCCCCCGTATATAAAGGAGCAAGGGGGAGGCCGGCCGGCCCTTGCTAGGCGCGCCAGGAGGAGGAGTCCTCCTCCTATTAGGAGTAGGACTCCCCTCTTTCCTACTCCTATTGGAGGGGGAAAGGAAGGGGGAGAGGGAGAAGGATGCTACCTCTTGAGCTTGCGTTGGTTTTCCTCGAAGAGGAGAGGATGATGCAGCAAAGTAGCGTAAGTATTTCCCTCAATTTTTGAGAACCAAGGTATCAATCCAGTAGGAGGCCACTCTCAAGTCCCTCGTACCTGCACAAAACGATAGCTACCCGCAACCAACGCGATTAGGGGTTGTCAATCCCTTCACGGTCACTTACGAGAGTGAGATCTGATAGATAGTGTTTTTGGTATTTTTGGTATAGAGATGCAAAGTGAAAAGTAAAAGGCAAAGTAAAAAAGCAAAACAAGATTAAAGTGATGGAGATTGATATGATGAGAATAGACACGGGGGCCATAGGTTTCACTAGTGGCTTCTCTCAAGAGCATAAGTATTCTATGGTGGGTGAACAAATTACTGTTGAGCAATTGACAGAATTGAGCATAGTTATGAGAATATCTAGGCATGATCATGTATATAGGCATCACGTCCGTGACAAGTAGACCGAAATGATTCTGCATCTACTACTATTACTCCACTCATCAACCGCTATCCAGCATGCATCTAGAGTATTAAGTTAAGAACAAAGTAACGCTTTAAGCAAGATGACATGATGTAGAGAGATAAATTCATGCAATATGAAATAAACCACATCTTGTTATCCTCGATGGAAACGATACAATACGTGCCTTGCTGCTCCTTCTGTCACTGGGAAAGGACACCGCAAGATCGAACCCAAAGCTAAGCACTTCTCCCATGGCAAGAAAAACCAATCTAGTAGGCCAAACCAAACTGATAATTCGAAGAGACTTGCAGAGATAACCAATCATACATAAAAGAATTCAGAGAAGATTCAAATATTATTCATAGATAGACTTGATCATAAACCCACAATTCATCGGTCTCAACAAACACACCGCAAAAAGAAGAAGATTACATCGAATAGATCTCCACAAGAGAGGGGGAGAACTTTGTATTGAGATCCAAAAAGAGAGAAGAAGCCATCTAGCTAATAACTATGGACCCGAAGGTCTGAGGTAAACTACTCACACTTCATCGGAGAGGCTATGATGATGTAGAAGCCCTCCGTGATGACGGCCCTCTCCGGCGGAGCTCCGGAACAGGCCCCAAGATGGGATCTCGTGGATATAGAAAGTTGCGGCGGTGGAATTAGGTTTTTGGCTCCGTATCTATTCGTTTGGGGGTACATAGGTATATATAGGAGGAAGAAGTACGTCGGTGGAGCTTCAGTGGGCCCACGAGGGTGGGGGCGCGCCAGGGGGTATAGGGCGCGCCCCGATACCTCGTGCCCACCTTGAAGCTTCCTTGGCGTAGGGTCCAAGTCTCCTGGGTCATATTCGGTGAGAAAGTCACGTTCCCTAACGTTTCATTCCGTTTGGACTCCGTTTGATATTTCGTTTCTTCGAAATACTGAAATAGGCAAAAAACAGCAATTCTGGGCTGGGCCTCCGGTTAATAGGTTAGTCCCAAAAATAAAATAAAAGTGGAAAATAAAGCCCAATATAGTCCAAAACAGTAGATAATATAGCATGGAGGAATCAAAAATTATAGATACGTTGGAGACGTATCTGGCATCCCCAAGCTTAATTCCTGCTCGTCCTCGAGTAGGTAAATGATAAAAAGAGAATTTTTGATGCGGAGTGCTACTTGGCATAATTTCAATGCAAATCTTCTTAATTGTGGCATGAATATTCAGATTAGAAAGATTCAAGACAAAAGTTCATATTGACATAAAGAATAATAATACTTCAAGCAAACCAACAAAGCAATTATGTTTTCTTAAAGTAACATGGCCAAAGAAAGTTCATCCCTACAAAATCATATAGTTTAGTCATGCTCCATTTTCGTCACACAAGAATGCTCTCATCATGCACAACCCCGATGACAAGCCAAGCAATTGTTTCATACCTTAATAATTTCAAACTCATAAACTTTCACGCAATACATGAGCGTGAGCCATGGATATAGCACTATGGGTGGAATAGAATATAATGATGGGGGTTATGTGGAGAAGACAAAAAGGATAAAGTCTCACATCAACGAGGCTAATCAATGGGCTATGGAGATGCCCATCGATTGATGTTAATGCAAGGAGTAGGGATTGCCATGCAACGGATGCACTAGAGCTATAAATGTATGAAAGCTCAACAAAAGAAACTAAGTGGGTGTGCATCCAACTTGCTTGCTCAAGAAAACCTAGGGCACTTGAGGAGGCCCATTGTTGGAATATGCAAGCCAAGTTCTATAATGAAAATTCCCACTAGTATATGAAAGTGATAACTTAAGAGACTCTCTATATGAAGAACATGGTGCTACTTTGAAGCACAAGTGTGGAAAAAAGGATAGTAGCATTGCCCCTTTTTATTTATTTTCTTTTTTTGGGCCTTTTTTTCTTTGGCCTTTCTCTTTTTTTTGGGACAATGCTCTATTGAATGATGATCATCACACTTCTATTTATTTACAACTCAATGATTACAACTCAATACTAGAACAAAGTATGACTCTATATGGATGCCTCCGGCGGTGTACCGGGATATGCAATGAATCAAGAGTGACAAGTATGAAAGAATTATGAACGGTGGCTTTGCCACAAATACTATGTCAACTACATGATCATGTTAAGCAATATGACAATGATGAATGTGTCATGATAAACTGGATGGTGGAAAGTTGCATGGCAATATATCTCGGAGTGGCTATGGAAATGCTATAATAGGTAGGGTGGCTGTTTTGAGGAAGATATAAGGAGGTTTATGTGTGAAAGAGCGTATCATATCACGGGGTTTGGATGCACCGGCGAAGTTTGCACCAACTCTCGATGTGAGAAAGGGCAATGCACGGTACCGTAGAGGCTAGCAATGATGGAAGGGTGAGAGTGCGTATAATCCATGGACTCAACATTAGTCATAAATAACTCATATACTTATTGCAAAAATCTACAAGCCACCAAAAACCAAAGCATTACGCGCATGCTCCTAGGGGGATAGATTGGTAGGAAAAGACCATCGCTCGTCCCCGACCGCCACTCATAAGGAGGACAATCAAATAACACCTCATGTTTCAAATTTGTTGCATAACGTTTACCATACGTGCATGCTACGGGACTTGCAAAGTTTAACTCAAGCACTTCTCAAATTCACAATTACTCTACTAGCATGACTTTGATATTACTACCTCCATATCTCAAAACAATTATCAAGCATCCAACTTTTCTTAGTATTCAACGCACTCAAAAGAAACTTTCACAAATCTTGAATACCAAGCATGTTATTATTCAGCAAATTACCATGCTATTAAGACTCTCAAAATAATTTAAGTGAAGCATGAGAGATAAATAGTTTCTTTAAAACAAATCCACCACCATGCTCTAAAAGATCTAAGTGAAGCACGTAGAGCAAAATTATAAAGCTCAAAAGATATAAGTGAAGCACATAGAGCAAAAACTACTTAGCTCAAAAGATATAAGTGAAGCACATAGAGTATTCTATCAAATTCTAATTCATGTATGGCTCTCTCAAAAGGTGTGTACAGCAAGGATGATTGTGGCACACTAACAAACAAAGACACAAATAATACAAGACGCTCCAAGTAAAACACATATCATGTTGGTGAATAAAAATATAGCTCCAAGTAAATTACCGATGGGAGTGGACGAAAGAGAGGATGCCTTCCGGGGAATCCCCAAGCTTTGACTTTTTGGTGTCCTTGGATTATCTTGGGGGTGCCATGGGCATCCCCAAGCTTAGGCTCTTTCCACTCCTTGTTCCATAATCGATCAAAAGAATTTACCCAAAACTTAAAAACTTCACAACACAAAACTCAATAGAAATCTCGTGAGCTCCGTTAGAGAAAGAAAACAAAAGACCACTTCAAGGTACTGTAATGAACTCATTCTTTATTTATATTAATGTTAAACCTACTGTATTCCAACTTCTCTATGGATTATAAACTATTTTACTAGCCATAGATTCATCAAAATAAGCAAACAACACACACAAAAACAGAATCTGTCAAAAACAGAACAGTCTGTAGTAATCTGTAACTAACGCGAACTTATGGAACTCCAAAAAATCTACCAAAATTAGAAGACCTAGACAATTTTTTTATTGATCAGAAGCAATTGTAATTAGTATTTTATCATGTTCTGATGATTTTTAATAATTCGGGCACTGAACGCAAAGTTTTTGGAAATTACAGCAAGATCAAATAACTATCATCCAAGAAGATCCAATAGGTCTAACTTGGCACAAACACTAATTAAAACACAAAACCACATACAAACAGAAGGTAGATGGGTTATTTATTCCCTAACAGAAGAAAAACACAAAAAACTAAAAATAAAATTGGTTTGCCTCCCAACAAGCGCTATCGTTTAACGCCCCTAGCTAGGCATAAAAGCAGGGATAGATCTAGGTATTGCCATCTTTGGTAGGCAATCCATAAGTGGCTCTCATGATAGTTTCATATGGCAATCTTATTTTCTTTCTTGGAAATTGTTCCATGCCCTTTTTAATGGAAATTGAAATCTAATATTCCCTTCCTTCATATCAATAATCGCACCAACCGTTCTAAGGAAAGGTCTACCAAGAATAATAGGGCAAGAAGGACTGCAATCTATATCAAGAACAATGAAATCTACGGGCACATAATTCCTATTTGCAACAATAAGAACATCATTAATTCTTCCCATGGATTTCTTAATAGTGGAATCCGCAAGATGCAAGTTTAGAGAGCAATCATCAAAATCGCGGAAATCTAGCAAATCACACAAAGTTTTGGGGATAGTGGAAACACTAGCACCCAAATCACTCAAAGCATAAAACTCATGATCTTTAATTTTGATTTTAATAGTTGGTTCCCACTCATCATAGAGTTTTCTAGGGATAGAAACTTTCTACTCAAGTTTTTCTTCATAAGATTGCATCAAGGCATCAACAATATGTTCGGTAAAGGCTTTCTTTTGACTATAAGCATGTGGAGAATTTAGCACGGATTGCAACAAGGAAATACAATCAATTAAGGAGCAACTTTCATAATTAAATTCCTTGAAATCTAATATAGTGTGTTTAGCAACATCTAGGGTTTTATTTCTTTCAATCCCACTTTCATCAATTTCATCATAAAGATCTAAATACTCCGAATTTTTAGAACGCCTTCTAGGTAAAGGAAGATCATATTCAGTTTCATAAAGATTCATATTGCAAAACAAAGATTTGATAGGGGACACATCAATAACTTTTAGATCTTCATCTTGATTTTCATAGGAATTGGAAGAACACGCTTTAATAAAGGCATCTTTGGAAGCACGCATCCTAGCAGTTCTTTCCTTGCACTCATCAATGGAAATTCTCATGGCTTCGAGAGACTCATTGATATCATGCTTAGGAGGAATAGATCTAAGCTTTAAAGAATCAACCTCAAGAGAAATTCTATCAACGTTCCTAGCCAAATCATCAACTTTAAGCAATTTCTCTTCAAGCAAAGCATTAAAATTCTTTTGTGAATTCATAAACTCTTTAACACTACTCTCAAATTCAGAGGGCATATTATTATAATTTCCATAAGAGTTGTTGTAGGAATTTCCATAATTATTAGAAGGATTACTAGGATAAGGCCTAGGATTAAAATTCCCTCTATACACGTTGTTACCAAAATTATTCCTACCAAAAAAATTCACATCCATAGATTCATTATTATTCTCAATCAAAGTAGACAAAGGCATATCATTAGGATCAGAAGAAACACTCTTAGTAGCAAATAATTTCATAAGTTCATCCATCTTTCCACTCAAAACATTGATTTCTTATATAGCACGCACCTTTTTATTAGTGGATCCTTCAGTGTGCCATTGAGAATAATTAACCATAATATTATCTAGGAGTTTAGTAGCATCTCCTAAAGTGATTTCCATAAAAGTGCCTCCCGCGGCCGAGTCTAAAAGATTTCTAGAAGCAAAATTCAATTTGGCATAAAAAATTTGTATAATCATCCACAAATTCAAACCATTAGTAGGACAATTACATAGCATTAATTTCATTCTCTCCCAAGCTTGTGCAACATGTTCATGATCAAGTTGCTTAAAATTCATAATATCGTTTCTAAGAGAGATGATCTTAGCGGGAGGAAAATACTTAGAGATAAAAGCATCTTTGTACTTGTTCCAAGAATCAATACTATTTTTAGGCAAAGACGAAAACCAAGCTTTAGCACGATCTCTAAGCGAAAAAGGAAATAGCTTCAATTTAACGACATCATTATCAACATTTTTTTCTTTTGCATATCACATAAATCAACGAAGCTATTCAGATGAGTAGCGGCATCTTCACTAGGAAGGCCGGCGAATTGATCTTTCATAACAAGATTCAACAAAGCAGTATTGATTTCACAAGATTCAGTATTGGCAAGAGGAGCAATCGGAGTGCTAAGGAAATCATTATTATTGGTATTGGTGAAGTCACACAATTTGGTAGTATCTTGAGCCATCGCGACACACAAGCAATCCAACACACGAGCAAACAAAAGGCAAGCGAGAAAAAGGCAAACGGAAAAGGAGGAGGAGAAGGAGATTGGGAAAGAGAGGGCGAATAAAACGGCAAGGGTGAAGTGGGGGAGAGGAAAACGAGAGGCAAATGGCAACTAATGTAATGCGAGAGATAGGGATTGTGATGGGTACTTGGTATGTTGACTTTTTGCGTAGACTCCCTGGCAACGGCGCCAGAAATTCTTCTTGCTACCTCTTGAGCTTGCGTTGGTTTTCCCCGAAGAGGAGCGGATGATGCAGCAAAGTAGCATAAGTATTTCCCTTAGTTTTTGAGAACCAAGGTATCAATCCAGTAGGAGGCCACGCTCAAGTCCCTCTTACCTGCATAAAACGATAGCTACTCGCAACCAACGCGATTAGGGGTTGTCAATCCCTTCACGGTCACTTACGAGAGTGAGATCTGATAGATAGTGTTTTTGGTATTTTTGGTATAGAGATGCAAAGTGAAAAGTAAAAGGCAAAGTAAAAAAGCAAAACAAGATTAAAGTGATGGAGATTGATATGATGAGAATAGACCCGGGGGCCATAGGTTTCACTAGTGGCTTCTCTCAAGAGCATAAGTATTCTACGGTGGGTGAACAAATTACTGTTGAGCAATTGACAGAATTGAGCATAGTTATGAGAATATCTAGGCATGATCATGTATATAGGCATCACGTCCGTGACAAGTAGACCGAAACGATTCTGCATCTACTACGATTACTCCACTCATCGACCGCTATCCAGCATGCATCTAGAGTATTAAGTTAAGAACAGAGTAACACTTTAAGCAAGATGACATGATGTAGAGAGATAAATTCATGCAATATGAAATAAACCCCATCTTGTTATCCTCGATGGCAACGATATGATATGTGCCTTGCTGCCCCTTCTGTCACTGGGAAAGGACACCGCAAGATCGAACCCAAAGCTAAGCACTTCTCCCATGGCAAGAAAAACCAATCTAGTAGGCCAAACCAAACTGATAATTCGAAGAGACTTGCAAAGATAACCAATCATACATAAAAGAATTCAGAGAAGATTCAAATATTATTCATAGATAGACTTCATCATAAACCCACAATTCATCGGTCTCAACAAACACACCGCAAAAAGAAGATCACATCGAATAGATCTCCACAAGAGTGGGGGAGAACTTTGTATTGAGATCCAAAAAGAGAGAAGAAGCCATCTAGCTAATAACTATGGACCCGAAGGTCTAAGGTAAACTACTCACACTTCACCGGAGAGGCTATGATGATGTAGAAGCCCTCCGTGATGACGGCGCTCTCCGCCGGAGCTCCGGAACAGGCCCAAGATGGGATCTCGTGGATATAGAAAGTTGCGGCGGTGGAATTAGGTTTTTGGCTCCGTATCTGTTCGTTTGGGGGTACGTAGGTATATATAGGAGGAAGAAGTACGTCGTTGGAGCTTCGGTGGGCCCACGAGTGTGGGGGCGCGCCTGGGGGTATAGGGCGCGCCCCCCTACCTCGTGCCCACCTCGAAGATTCCTTGGCGTAGGGTCCAAGTCTCCTGGGTCATATTCGGTGAGAAAATCACGTTCCCGAAGGTTTCATTCCGTTTGGACTCCGTTCGATATTCCATTTCTTCGAAACACTGAAATGGGCAAAAAAACAGCAATTCTGGGCTGGGCCTCCGGTTAATAGGTTAATCCCAAAAATAATATAAAAGTGGAAAATAAAGCCCAATATAGTCCAAAACAGTAGATAATATAGCATGGAGCAATCAAAAATTATAGATACGTTGGAGACGTATCAAAGGAAAGGGGGGCGCCGCCCCCCCTCTCCTAGTCCAATTCGGACCAGAGGGGGAGGGGGCGCGCGTCCCACCCTAGCTGCCCCTCTCTCTCTCCACTAAGGCCCATAAGGCCCATTACTTCTCCCAGGGGGGTTCCGGTAACCCTCCGGCACTCTGGTTTTCTCTGAAATCACCCAGAACATTTCCGGTGTCCGAATATAGTCGTCCAATATATCAATCTTTATGTCTCGACCATTTCGAGACTCCTCGTCATGTCCGTGATCACATCCGGGACTCCAAACAACCTTTGGTACATAAAAACATATAAACTCATAATGAAACTGTCATCGTAACGTTAAGCGTGCGGACCCTACGGGTTCGAGAACAATGTAGACATGACCGAGACACGTCTCTGGTCAATAACCAATAGCGGAACCTGGATGCTCATATTGTCTCCTACATATTCTACGAAGATCTTTATCGGTCAGACCGCATAACTACATACGTTGTTCCCTTTGTCATCGGTATGTTACTTGCCCGACATTCGATCGTCGGTATCTTAATACCTAGTTAAATCTCATTACCGGCAAGTCTCTTTACTCGTTCCATAAAACATCATCCCGCAACTAACTCATTAGTTGCAATTCTCGCAAGGCTTAAGTGATGTGTATTACCGAGAGGGCCCAGACATACCTCTCCGACAATCGGTGTGACAAATCCTAATCTCGAAATACGCCAACCCAACATGTACCTTTGGAGACACCCGTAGAGCACCTTTATAATCACCCAGTTACGTTGTGACGTTTGGTAGCACACAAAGTGTTCCTCCGGTAAACGGGAGTTGCATAATCTCATAGTCATAGGAACATGTATAAGTCATGAAGAAAGCAATAGCAACATACTAAACGATCAAGTGCTAAGCTAACGGAATGGGTCATGTCAATCACATCATTCTCCTAATGATGTGATCCCGTTAATCAAATGACAACCCATGTCAATGGCTAGGAATCTTAACCATCTTTGATCAGCGAGCTAGTCAAGTAGAGGCATACTAGTGACGCTCTGTTTGTCTATGTATTCACACAAGTATTATGTTTCCGGTTAATACAATTCTAGCATGAATAATAAACATTTATCATGATATAAGGAAATAAATAATAACTTTATTATTGCCTCTAGGGCATATTTCCTTCAGTCTCCCACTTGCACTAGAGTCAATAATCTAGATTACACAGTAATGATTCTAACACCCATGGAGCCTTGGTGCTGATCATGTTTTGCTCGTGGAAGAGGCTTAGTCAGCGGGTCTGCAACATTCAGATCCGTATGTATCTTGCAAATCTCTATGTCTCCCACTTGGACTAAATCCCGAATGGAATTGAAGCGTCTCTTGATGTGCTTGGTTCTCTTGTGAAATCTGGATTCCTTCGCCAAGGCAATTGCACCAGTATTGTCACAAAAGATTTTCATTGGACCCGATGCACTAGGTATGGCACCAAGATCGGATATGAACTCCTTCATCCAGACTCCTTCATTTGCTGCTTCTAAAGCAGCTATGTACTCCACTTCACATGTAGATCCCGCCACGACGCTTTGTTTAGAACTGCACCAACTGACAGCTCCACCATTCAATGTAAACACGTATCCGGTTTGCGATTTAGAATCGTCCGGATCAGTGTCAAAGCTTGCATCAACGTAACCATTTACGATGAGCTCTTTGTCACCTCCATAAACGAGAAACATATCCTTAGTCCTTTTCAGGTACTTCGGGATGTTCTTGACCGCTGTCTAGTGATCCACTCCTGGATTACTTTGGTACCTCCCTGCTAGACTTATAGCAAGGCACACATCAGGTCTAGTACACAGCATTGCATACATGATAGAGCCTATGGCTGAAGCATAGGGAACATCTTTCATTTTCTCTCTATCTTCTGTGGTGGTCGGACATTGAGTCTTACTTAACTTCACACCTTGTAACATAGTCAAGAACCCTTTCTTTGCTTGATCCATTTTGAACTTCTTGAAAACTTTGTCAAGGTATGTGCTTTGTGAAAGTCCAATTAAGCGTCTCGATCTATCTCTATAGATCTTAATGCCCAATATGTAAGTAGCTTCACCGAGGTCTTTCATTGAAAAACTCTTATTCAAGTATCCCTTTATGCTATACAGAAATTCTATATCATTTCCAATCAGTAATACGTCATCCACATATAATATCAGAAATGCTACAGAGCTCCCACTCACTTTCTTGTAAATACAGGCTTCTCCAAAAATCTGTATAAAACCAAATGCTTTGATCACACTATCAAAGTGTTTATTCCAACTCCAAGAGGCTTGCACCAGTCCATAAATGGATCGCTGGAGCTTGCACACTTTGTTAGCTCCCTTTGGATCGACAAAACCTTCCGGTTGCATCATATACAACTCTTCTTCCATAAGTCCATTCAGGAATGCAGTTTTGCCATCCATCTGCCAAATTTCATAATCATAAAATGCGGCAATTGCTAACATGATTCGGACAGACTTAAGCATCGCTACGTGTGAGAAGGTCTCATCGTAGTCAATCCCTTGAACTTGTCAAAAACCTTTCGCAACAAGTCGAGCTTTGTAGACAGTAACATTACCATCAGCGTCAGTCTTCTTCTTGAAGATCCATTTATTCTCAATTGCTTGCCGATCATCGGGCAAGTCAACCAAAATCCACACTTTGTTCTCATACATGGATCCCATCTCAGATTTCATGGCTTCTAGCCATTTTGCGGAATCTGGGCTCACCATCGCTTCTTCATATTTCATAGGTTCACCATGATCTAGTAGCATGATTTCTAGAACAGGATTACCGTACCACTCTGGTGCGGATCTTACTCTGGTTGATCTGCGAGGTTCAGTAGTAACTTGATCTGAAGTTTCATGATCATCATCATTAGCTTCCTCACTAATTGGTGTAGGTGTCACAGAAACCGGTTTCTGTGATGTACTACTTTCCAATAAGGGAGCAGGTACAATTACCTCATCAAGTTCTACTTTCCTCCCACTCACTTCTTTCGAGAGAAACTCCTTTTCTAGAAAGGATCCATTTTTAGCAACGAATGTCTTGCATCCGGATCTGTGATAGAAGGTGTACCCAACAGTCTCCTTTGGGTATCCTATGAAGACACATTTCTCCGATTTGGGTTCGAGCTTATCAAGTTGAAGCTTTTTCACATATGCATCGCAGCCCCAAACTTTCAGAAACGACAATTTTGGTTTCTTGCCAAACCACAGTTCATAAGGCGTCGTCTCAACGGATATCAATGGTGCCCTATTTAATGTGAATGCGGCCGTCTCTAAAGCATAACCCCAAAGCGATAGCAGTAAATCTATAAGAGACATCATAGATCGCACCATATCTAGTAAAGTACGATTACGATGTTCGGACACACCATTACGCTGTGGTGTTCCGGGTGGCGTGAGTTGCGAAACTATTCCGCATTGTTTCAAATGTAGACCAAACTCGTAACTCAAATATTCTGCTCCACGATCAGATCATAGAAACTTTATTTTCTTGTTACGGTGATTTTCAACTTCACTCTGAAATTCTTTGAACTTTTCAAATGTTTCAAACTTATGCTTCATTAAGTAGATATACCCATATCTGCTTAAATCATCTGTGAAGGTGAGAAAATAACGATATCCTCCACGAGCCTCAACATTCATCGGACCACATACATCAGTATGTATGATTTCCAATAAATCTGTTGCTCTCTCCATAGTACCGGAGAACGGCGTTTTAGTCATCTTGCCCATGAGGCACGGTTCGCAAGTACCAAGTGATTCATAATCAAGTGGTTCCAAAAGTCCATCAGTATGGAGTTTCTTCATGCGCTTTACACCGATATGACCTAAACGGCAGTGCCACAAATAAGTTGCACTATCATTATCAACTCTTCATATTTTGGCTTCAACATTATGAATATGTGTATCACTACTATCGAGATTCATCAAAAATAGACCACTCTTCAAGGGTGCATGACCATAAAAGATATTACTCATATAAATAGAACAACCAATATTCTCTGATTTAAATGAATAACCGTCTCGCATCAAACAAGATCCAGATATAATGTTCATGCTCAACGCTGGCACCAAATAACAATTATTTAGGCCTAATACTAATCCCGAAGGTAGATGTAGAGGTAGCGTACCGACCGCGATCACATCGACTTTGGAACCATTTCCCACACGCATCGTCACCTCGTCCTTCGCCAGTGTTCGCTTAATCCGTAGTCCCTGTTTTGAGTTGCAAATATTAGCAACAGAACCAGTATCAAATACCCAGGTGCTACTGCGAGCTCTAGTAAGGTACACAT
Organism: Triticum aestivum; assembly: GCF_018294505.1. Taxonomy (NCBI): domain Eukaryota; kingdom Viridiplantae; phylum Streptophyta; class Magnoliopsida; order Poales; family Poaceae; genus Triticum; species Triticum aestivum. The sequence continues at coordinate 562,434,804 of NC_057803.1, forward strand.
CAATAACATGTATATCACATATACCTTTGTTCACCTTGCCATCCTTCTTATCCGCCAAATACTTGGGGCAGTTCTGCTTCCAGTGACCAGTCTGCTTGCAGTAGAAGCACTCAGTTTCAGGCTTAGGTCCAGATTTGGGTTTCTTCTCCTGAGCAGCAACTTGCTTGCTGTTCTTCTTGAAGTTCCCCTTTTTCTTCCCTTTGCCCTTTTTCTTGAAACTAGTGGTCTTGTTGACCATCAACACTTGATGTTCTTTCTTGATTTCTACCTCCGCAGCCTTTAGCATTGCGAAGAGCTTAGGAATTGTCTTGTCCATCCCTTGCATATTATAGTTCATCACGAAGCTCTTGTAGCTTGGTGGCAGTGATTGGAGAATTCTGTCAATGACGCTATCATCCAGAAGATTAACTCCCAGTTGAATCAAGTGATTATTATACCCCAGACATTTTGAGTATATGCTCACTGACAGAACTGTTCTCCTCCATCTTGCAGCTATGGAAGTTATTGGAGACTTCATATCTCTCAGTCCGGGCATTTGGTTGAAATATTAACTTCAACTCCTGGAACATCTCATATGCTCCATGACGTTCAAAACGTCGTTGAAGACCCGGTTCTAAGCTGTAAAGCATGGCACACTAAACTATTGAGTAGTCATCAGCTTTGCTCTGCCAGACATTCATAACATCTGGTGTTGCTCCAGCAGCAGGCCTGGCACCCAGCGGTGCTTCCAGGACATAATTCTTCTGTGCAGCAATGGGGATAATCCTCAAGTTACGGACCCAGTCCATGTAATTGCTACCATCATCTTTCAACTTTGCTTTCTCAAGGAACACATTAAAATTCAATGGAACAACAGCACGGGCCATCTATCTATAATCAAACATAGACAAGCAAGATACTATCAGGTACTAAGTTCATGATAAATTTAAGTTCAATTAATCATATTACTTAAGAACTCCCACTTAGAAAGACATCCCTCTAATCCTTTAAGTGATCACGTGATCCAAATCAACTAAACCGATCATCACGTGAAATGGAGTAGCTTTCAATGGTGAACATCACTATGTTGATCATATCTACTATATGATTCACGCTCGACCTTTCAGTCTCAGTGTTCCGAGGGCATATCTGCATATGCTAGGCTCGTCAAGTTTAACCTGAGTATTCTGCGTGTGCAAAACTGGCTTGCACCCATTGTAGATGGACGTAGAGCTTATCACACCCAATCATCACGTGGTGTCTGGGCACGACGAACTTTGGCAACGGTGCATACTCAAGGAGAACATTTTTATCTTGATATTTAGTGAGAGATCATCTTCTAATGCTACCGTCAATCAAAGCAAGATAAGATGCATAAAAGATAAACATCACATGCAATCAATATAAGTGATATGATATGGCCATCATCATCTTGTGCTTGTGATCTCCATCTCTGAAGCACCATCATGATCACCATCGTCACCGGCGCGACACCTTGATCTCCATCGTAGCATCGTTGTCGTCTCGCCAATCTTATGCTTCTACGACTATCGCTACCGCTTAGTGATAAAGTAAAGCATTATAGGGCGATTGCATTGCATACAATAAAGCGACAACCATATGGCTCCTGCCAGTTGCCGATAACTCGGTTACAAAACATGATCATCTCATACAATAAAATTTAGCATCATGTCTTGACCATATCACATCACAACATGCCCTACAAAAACAAGTTATACGTCCTCTACTTTGTTGTTGCAAGTTTTATGTGGCTGCTACGGGCTAAGCAAGAACCGTTCTTACCTATGCATCAAAACCACAACGATAGTTTGTCAAATTGGTTTTGTTTTAACCTTTGCAAGGACCGGGCGTAGACACACTCGGTTCAACTAAAGTTGGAGAAACTAACACCTGCCAGCCACCTGTGTGCAAAGCACGTCGGTAGAACCAGTCTCGCGTAAGCGTAAGCGTAAGCGTAATGTCGGTCCGGGCCGCTTCATACAACAATACCGCCGACCCAAAGTATGACATGCTGGTAAGCAGTATGACTTATATCGCCCACAACTCACTTGTGTTATACTCGTGCATATAACATCAACGTATAAAACCAGGCTCGGATGCCACTGTCGGGGAACGTAGTAATTTCAAAAAAATTCCTACGCACACGCAAGATCATAGAGATGCATAGCAACGAGGGGAGAGTGTTGTCCATGTACCCTCATAGACCGAAAGCGGAAGCGTTATAACAACGTGGTTGATGTAGTCATACATCTTCACGGCCTGACCGATCAAGCACCGAAACTACGGCACCTCTGAGTTCTAGCACACGTTCAGCTCGATGACGATCCCCGGACTCTGATCCAGCAAAATGTCGGGGAAGAGTTCCGTCAGCACGACGGTGTGGTGACGATCTTGATGTTCTACCGTCGCAGGGCTTCGCCTAAGCACCGCTACAATATTATCGAGGATTATGGTGGAGGGGGGCACCACACACGGCTAAGAGATCAATGATCAATTGTTGTGTCTCTAGGGTGCCCCCTGCCCCGTATATAAGGAGCAAGGGTGTAACACCCCGGATGTAACTTTCTCAATTTGTACTCCAACTCTTGCCGTTTCCGGCTGAGGGAGTCCTGGATTAGGGGGTGTTCGGGTAGCCGGATTATACCTTCAGCCGGACCCCAGGACTATGAAGATACAAGATTGAAGACTTCGTCCCGTGTCCGGATGGGACTTTCCTTGGCGTGGAAGGCAAGCTTGGCGATACGATATTCAAGATCTCCTACCATTGTAACCGACTCTGTGTAACCCTAACCCTATCCGGTGTCTATATAAACCGGAGGGTTGTAGTCCATAGAGGATCAACTCCATACACAACAATCATACCATAGGCTAGCTTCTAGGGTTTAGCCTCCTTGATCTCGTGGTAGATCTACTCTTGTACTACCCATATCATCAATATTAATCAAGCAGGAGTAGGGTATTACCTCCATCGAGAGGGCCCGAACCTGGGTAAAACAAAGTGTCCCCTGTCTCCTGTTACCATCCAGCCTAGATGCACAGTTCGGGACCCCCTACCCGAGATCCGCCGGTTTTGACACCGACATTGGTGCTTTCATTGAGAGTTCCTCTATGTCGTCGCCTTCAGGCCCGATGGCTCCTTCAATCTTCAACAACAATGCGGTCCAGGGTGAGACTTTCCTCCCCAGACAGATCTTCATCTTCGGCGGCTTCGCACTGCGGGACAATTCGCTTGGCCACCTTGAGCAGATCGGAAGCTATGCCCCTCGCCATCAGGTCAGGTTTGGAAGCCTAAACTACACGGCTGACATCCGCGGAGACTTGATCTTCGACGGATTCGAGCCACAGCCAAGCGTGCCGCACTGTCTCGATGGGCATGATATAGCTCTGCCGCCGAACAGCGCCTTGGAGGCCGCACACGCATCGGTTTCGACCATTGATTCGGAACCTACTGCGCCGATCGAGGATCAGCGGTTGGACGCTGCCTCAGGGGCTGCGATCTCAGAGGCGATCGAGCCGAACTCCAGCCCCGCACTCCGCATGGCCCGTGACTCCGAGGAGCCGGATTCCTCTCCGAACTCCGAGCCCCCCGCGCCCCTGCCAATCGAATCCGATTGGGCGCCGGTAATGGAGTTCACCGCAGCGGACATCTTTCAGCATTCGCCTTTTGGCGACATCCTGAATTCTCTTAAGTCTCTCTCTTTATCAGGAGAGCCCTGGCCGGACTACGGTCAGCAAGGGTGGGATACGGACGGTGAGGAAATTCAAAACCCACCCACCACCCACTTTGTAGCCACTGTCGACGATTTAACCGACATACTTGACTTCGGCTCCGAAGACATCGACGGCATGGACGACGATATAGGAGACGAACAGGAACCAGCACCTGTAGGGCGCTGGAAAGCCACCTCGTCATACGACATATACATGGTGGATACTCCAAAAGATGGAGATGGTGATGGAACAGTGGGGGATGACGCCCCCAAGAAACAGCCAAAGCGCCGGCGTCAGCGGCGCCGCTCTAAATCCCGCCAAAGCAAAAACGGTGATTCCGGCACGGGAGATAATACTACCCCGGACAGCGCCGAAGAACACCCACCTTAGCAAGATTCGGCACATGAAGATGGAGAAGCCAGCCCTCATGAGAGAGCGGCAGACCGAGAGGTCGAGGACGATAACTATACGCCTCCCTCCGAAGATGAGGCAAGCCTCGATGACGATGAATTCGTCATACCATCAGACCCTGCCGAACAAGAGCGTTTTAAACGCAGGCTTTTAGCCACGGCAAGCAGCCTCAAGAAAAAGCAGTAACAGCTTAGAGCTGCCCAAGATTTGCTAGCTGACAGATGGATTGAAGTCCTTGCGGCCGAAGAGTATGAACTCGAACGCCCCTCCAAGAGTTACCCGAAGCGCAGGCCGCTACCCCGATCAGAGGAGGAAGCACCTACATCACCAGCGCATGACATGGCAGACCGGCCACCCCGTGGCCATGACAGAGAGGCCTCTCAGCCCTCCACCCAAGCCATGCCCCGACGCTGCACAACTAAGGCACGGGAAAATGCGCCCGACCTGCGAGACATACTGGAGGATAAGGCAAGACAGACAAGATCGATCTACGGATCGCGCAGGCGCCCTAAGACATGTGACAATGATCTTCACTCCGGAAACAACAAATTCGGCCGGGCCAAACACAACAGACATAGCTCTTCTGAGTTGCGTCGTGATATAGCCCAGTACAGAGGCGCCGCACACCCGCTATGCTTCAAGAATGAAGTAATGGATCATAAAATCCCAGAGGGCTTCAAACCCGTAAACATCGAATCATACGATGGCACCACAGACCCGGCGGTATGGATTGAGGACTATCTCCTTCACATCCACATGGCACGCGGCGATGATCTACACGCCATCAAGTACCTCCCGCTCAAACTTAAAGGACCAGCCCGGCATTGGCTTAACAGCTTGCCAGTAGACTCAATCGGTTCTTGGGAGGACCTGGAAGCCGCATTCCTCGATAACTTCCAGGGCACTTACGTGCGACCGCCGGATGCCGACGACTTAAGCCACATAATTCAGCAGCCAGAAGAATCAGCCAGACAATTCTGAACACGGTTCCTAACAAAGAAAAACCAGATAGTCGACTGTCCGGACGCAGAGGCCCTAGCAGCCTTCAAGCATAACATCCGCGACGAGTGGCTTGCCCGGCACCTGGGACAGGAAAAGCCGAAATCCATGGCAGCCCTCACGACACTCATGACCCGCTTTTGCGTGGGAGAAGACAGCTGGCTAGCTCGCAGTAACAACTTATCAAAGAACCCTGGTAATTCGGATACCAAGGACCAAAGTGGCAGGACACGTCGGAACAAACAAAAACGCCGCGTTAACAGCGACAGCAATGAAGAGTCGACAGTCAATGCCGGATTCAGAGGCTATAAATCCGGTCAGCGGAAAAAGCCATTCAAAAAGAATACTGAGGGCCCGTCCAGTTTGGACCGAATACTCGATCGCTTGTGCCAGATACATGGCACCCCCGAAAAGCTAGCCAATCACACTAACAGGGATTGTTGGGTGTTCAAGCAGGCAGGCAAATTAAGAGCCGAAAATAGAGACAAGGGGCTGCACAGCGACGACGAGGAGCCCAAGCCGCCGAACAACAATGGACAGAAGGGCTTTCCCCACAAGTGCGGACGGTGAACATGATATATGCAACCCACATTCCCAAGCGGGAGCGGAAGCGTGCGCTGCGGGACGTATACGCGATGGAGCCAGTCGCCCCAAAGTTCAACCCATGGTCCTCCTGCCCGATCACCTTTGATCAAAGGGACCATCCCACTAGCATCCGTCATGGCGGCTTCGCCGCATTGGTTCTCGACCCAATCATCGACGGATTTCACCTCACAAGAGTCCTTATGGACAGCGGCAGTAGCCTGAACCTGCTTTATCAGGACACAGTGCGGAAAATGGGCATAGATCCCTCAAGGATTAAGCCCACAAGAACGACCTTTAAAGGCGTCATACCAGGTGTAGAAGCCAACTGTACAGACTCAGTAACACTTGACGTGGTCTTCGGATCTCCGGATAATTTCCGAAGCGAAGAGTTAATCTTCGATATAGTCCCGTTTCGTAGTGGCTATCACGCCCTGCTCGGACGAACCGCATTTGCAAAATTCAATGCGGTACCGCACTACGCATATCTCAAGCTCAAGATGCCAGGCCCTTGAGGAGTAATCACGGTCAACGGAAACACCGAACGCTCCCTCCGTACGGAGGAGCATACGGCGGCTCTCGCAGCGGAGGTACAAAGTAGCCTTCTTAGGCAATTCTCCAGTCCGACCATTAAAAAGCCAGACACTGCCAAGCGCGCCCGGAGTAACCTACAACAAGACCGCTTGGCACACTCTAAGCAAGCATAGCAATGCGGCCCCAACCCCAGCTCTCGCGACATAGCGAAACCAGTACTCCGCATACATAACTACGCCCTCGAAATACCATGGGCACAGGGGAAGGGGTGCAATAACGGCACGCCCAAAGTACGGCTTAAAACGTACCAGGGGCTGCCGGATTCTTTTTTTTTCTTTTCTTACTTTCAGGACTCCATACTTCGGACAACCTGTTCAGCAATTCGACTGCCGCACAAACGATGCAAGATCCAGGGAGGCAGACAAGCCATGCCGCATTATGGAATCCCCAGGTGGTCTCTGTTACGAGCGGTATACCTGTTTTAAATAAAATTCCGCGGCCTTCCCTGGTCAGGACATACTGAATAGTCCAATATCTTTTGCTTACCGCACTATTTGTATCGTTCGGCTTTGATAAACAGCCTCTCCATAAACAATGCTTAGCTTTTTGTCTATTTTTTGCATTACTCTTTTCATATATATGTTCATTAATGACATGTTGCACCCGTACACTATGGTACGACAAGTACGCCAGGGGCTTCAGTACCCTTTAATATGGTGTGAGAAGTCCGTACACTTTCACAAGTGCGGCACCCCGAACTTATAGCACTATATGCATCGGCTCCGAATCATGATTTGGGTCAATAGTTGGGTTTGCCCGGCTCCTATGTTTTGGTGCCTTACGTTCCGCTATATCGGCTAAGGTAGCACTAGGAGAACCACTGCGATTGTGCCCCGGTTGAGCTGGGTTAAGCACCTCAGTGGAGAAAGCTAAAACTGACTGTCATGATGAGGCGAGAGACCGGTCGCTGTTCGAGAGGTTTTTCGGGTCCCTAAAGGCCTATGCCGCTTCGAGCGAGGAGCTGGATAACCCCAGCCAAGGCGTGGATAGCGCCCCGAACTCGGTCTTCCGAACTAGGGGCTTCGCCGAAATTTAAAATTATAAAGTTCTATGGCTAAGTGAGAGTGTTCAAGCATTATAGTCCGATTGCCTGGTTCGCCGTGCTGAGCGCCTCCCTCGAAGGACCCAACTATGGGAAAAAGAGTGCTCAGGTTTATCCCCGAACACCCCAGCACTAGTGGCATGGGGGCAGAAGCCGACGACTGGCCATCTCTCAATTTTTTGATAAACGGCCGCACAGAAAATAATATTTTAAATTCAACAAGCATTGCTTAAGCGCCTATGAACAAGTTTTCAGCGCACAGGATAAAAACGAGCGAGTTTATTCAAAAATTACATCCTTGGTACATTCATCTGCCACAAGGCAGGCACCCGCAAGAACATCCTTGTAATAGTTCTCGGGCTTGCGATGCTCCTTCCCCGGCGGCGGCCCGTCCTTCACAAGCTTCTCACCGTCTAGCTTACCCCAGTGCACCTTTACACGGGCAAGGGCCCTACGGGCACCTTCGATGCAGACGGAGCGCTTGAGGACCTCGAGCCTTGGACAGGCCTCCACCAGCCGCCGCACCAGCCCGAAGTAGCTCCCAGGCAGGGCCTCTCCGGGCCACAGCCGAACTATGAAGCCCTTCATGGCCTGTTCGGCCGCCTTGTGGAGTTCGACCAGCTGTTTCAGCTGGTCGCTCAAGGGCACAGGGTGTCCGGCCTCAGCATACTGAGACCAGAACACCTTCTCCGTCGAGCTGCCCTCTTCAGCTCGGTAGAATGCGGCGGCATCGGATACGCTGCGGGGAAGATCTGCGAATGCCCCTGGAGAACTCCGGATTCGGGTAAGTAACAAGTAGTTTACTTTTATATTTCTGCTTTGCATAAAGAATGCCTTACCCGCTGCTATCTTCTTCATATCCTCCAACTCTCGGAGGGCCTTTTGGGCTTCGGCCTTGGCAGACTTGGCAGTCTCAAGGGCCGCCGCGAGCTCGGACGCTCGGGTCTCTGACTCAAGCTCCAAACTCTCATGTTTTCTCATGAGAGCCTGAAGCTCTTGCTGCACCTCGCCGACCTGAGCCCCAAGTTTTTCTCGCTCGGTGCGCTCCGCGGCCGTTTTCTTTTCGGCCTCAGACAGCGCCTGCTTGAGGGTCGCCACCTCAGTCGTGGCCCCTACAATAAGCAGTACAATCCTGTTATTTTTTGCAATCACGCCTCTCTATAGGCACTTATTTCTGTAAGGTATTTCTTACCTTCTTTCTCCTCGAGTTGCCGCTTGGCAAGGCCGAGCTCTTGCTCGGACCGCTCGAGTCCCTGTTTCAGGACACCCACCTCCGCAGTCAGTGCGGCGGTGGACAGCAGCGAAGCCTGCATACGCATATTGACTCTTTATTGTTAGACTCCTGCGAAATTTAATAGATCCTCTATTCGGCTTTTCTTTCCGAACGCCAAACAGAGCATCAGGGGCTACTGTCTATGCGGTAATATTTTTACATATTTTTACTTACCTCGAAGCCTGTTAGGAGGCTAGTGCAAGCTTCACTCAGCCCGCTCTTGGCGGACTGGACCTTCTGGATCACCGTACTCATAATAGTACGGTGCTCCTCGTCGATGGAGGCGCCTTCAAGCACCTCCAGCAGATTGTCCGGCACCTCTGGTTGGACAGAGACTGTCGGCTCAGAAGGCTTGCTCCTCTTGGAAGGAGTTCGCCTGCCACGGTCCGGAATCGTTGAAGATTCTGGCACGGTGTCCGGCTTAAGGCCGGACTTGGAGCCCTGGGGGGTCTTGTCCCCTTTACTCCTGGAGTCCGGGAGGTTGCCTTGCGGCTCCTCCAGGACCACCTCCTCCTGCCCTGGAGCTTGTCACGATGCCACTTCGGCGTCGTCCGCAGTGCGGGGGGAGACAGCAGGCGGAACGGAGTTCACGTCCGATGAATCCAGGGAGCCGCTCGACAACTCGTTGAGTTCGTCCCGGGGTGGACTGCATAAGTATCATCGACATTAGGTAAAGTTGTGCAACAAAGGAACATCACGAGTTACTCTGATATCCGAACTTACGATTTCGCCGGACGCTTGGCCCTCTCCGGCCACTCCTCTTCGTCCTCGTCGGCGTCGGGAGCGTAGTCCGGCGGAGGGGTCTTCCTCTTCTTGGACCCTTAGGCCTCCCCCACTGGGGCGACCTTTCTTTTCTTTCCTCCCCCCGCTGGAGGGGGAGAGGTTTCTTCTTCCTCCTCCTCGTTTTCATGGGAGGAGGGCGTCTCAGACTCGTCGGATGACGAGTCCGACAGCACCACGTTACGGGTACTCTTTCGAGTCCCCGTGGTCTTCTTCTTCTTGGCCTTCTTTTCCGGCACCACATAAGGCGCCGGAGCCAGCAGCTTCACTAGTAGAGCTGGGGCTGGATCTTCGGGCAGCGGAGCCGGATAGTTAATTGGTTCGGCTATCGCCCGCCAAGCCTGTCAAAGGTAAGGGAGTTTAGATCCCGCACAGAGTCAATCTGTGAAAAAAGCTTAACATCCTGTAAAAGGTGTAGATGGCATACCTTGTTAGCATGACGCTGCAAGCTGTATCCGCGGTCCTCAGAAGCGGATGCGGGAGCCTCGGCGCCCTTGAATAGCATCTTCCAGGCATCTTCGTACGTTGTGTCGAAGAGCCTGCTGAGGGTTTGATGCTGTGCCGAGTCAAACTCCCACAGATTGAAATCCTGGTGTTGGCACGGGAGGATCCGGCGGACAAGCATAACCTGGATTATATTAACAAGCCGGATTGGCTTGTTCACCAGGGACCGGATGCATGTTTGCAATCCGGTCACCTCTTTTTCGTCACCCCACGACAGGCCCGTCTCTTTCCAGGACACAAGCCGCGTGGGGGGTCCGGATCGGAACTCGGGGCCGCGGTCCATTCCGGATCGCGTGGCTCGGTGATGTAAAACCACCCGGATTTCCATCCCTTTAGGGTCTCCACGAAAGAGCCCTCGAACCATAGGGCGTTGGCCATCTTGCCCGCCATGGCGCCTCCGCACTCTGCCTGGCTGCCGCTCACCACCTTGGGCTTGACATTGAAAGTCTTGAGCCAGAGGCCGAAATGGGGGCAGACGCGGAGAAAAGCCTCACACACGACGATAAACGCCGAGATGTTGAGGATGAAGTTCGGAGCCAGATCGTGGAAATCCAGGCCGTAGTAGAACATGAGCCCCCGGACAAATGGGTGGAGTGGAAAACCCAGTCCGCGGAGGAAGTGGAGGAGAAATACCACCCTCTCATGGGGCCTTGGGGTGGGGATAAGCTGCCCCTCTTCGGGAAGCCGGTGCACGATGTCCTTGGACAGATACCCGGCCTTCCTTAGCTTCTTAATTTTGCCCTCCGTAACGGTGGAGACCATCCATTTGCCTCCCGCTCCGGACATTGCTGGAGAAGGTTGAGGTGGGAAGTGCGGGCTTGGGCGCTGGAGCTCGGGTGCGCGAGAGATGGGTAGGCAAGGGAGGAAGAAGGCGTAGGTAAATAGGGTGGATCCTTATCCCTTATATAGGCGGATGCGGTTATGCGTCCCCACTTGCCTAATAAAACTCACTTGCCTCCCGAGCGCCGTGATAAATGGCGCGGTTGGGTTATCCACATCCGTATTAATGAGAATCCCGTAAAAAGGGTACACGATCTCTGCTTTGACAAGACGTGCCAAGGAAACCGCCTCGCAAAACATGCTGAGGTGGAAAAGTAAAAACGATTCGAGTAAAGGACTTGGCTGTAGTGTGATGGCGCACTGCAGAATACGTCAGCAGATTTGATTTGTGTTAATATTATTCTCTCTATGGCAATATGTGGAAACTTATTTTACAGAGCCGGACACTACTCTTGGTGATTACAATCTTCTATGAAGGACTTGGAGGAGGAACCCGCCTTGCAATGCCGAAGACAATTTGCGCGTCGGACTCGTCGTCATTGAAGCCTGGTTCAGGGCCTACTGAGGAGTCCTGGATTAGGGGGTGTTCGGATAGCCGGACTATACCTTCAGCCGGACTCCTGGACTATGAAGATATAAGATTGAAGACTTCGTCCCGTGTCCGGATGGGACTTTCCTTGGTGTGGAAGGCAAGCTTGGCGATGCGATATTCAAGATCTCCTACCATTGTAACCGACTCTGTGTAACCCTAACCCTATCCGGTGTCTATATAAACCGGAGGCTTGTAGTCCATAGAGGATCAACTCCATACACAACAATCATACCATAGGCTAGCTTCTAGGGTTTAGCCTCCTTGATCTCGTGGTAGATCTACTCTTGTACTACCCATATCATCAATATTAATCAAGCAGGAGTAGGGTATTACCTCCATCGAGAGGGACCGAACCTGGGTAAAACAAAGTGTCCCCTGTCTCCTGTTACCATCCGGCCTAGACGCACAGTTCGGGACCCCCTACCCGAGATCCGCCGGTTTTGACACCGACACCGGCGTTAAGTTATTTTATTTTCTCAGGTTCGGGTCTTTGTCTTGTGTGTGTTGTTGTCGTTATCATGCATCTCATATCATGTCATCATGTGCATTGCATTTGCATACGTGTTTATCTCATGCATTCGAGCATTTTCCCCGTTGTCCGTTTTGCATTCCGGCGCTTCGTTCTCCTCCGGTGGTCATTTCTAGCTTTCTTTCGTGTGTGGGGATTAAACATTTCCGGATTGGACCGAGACTTGCCAAGCGGCCTTGGTTTACTACCGGTAGACCGCCTGTCAAGTTTCGTATCATTTGGACTTCGTTTGATACTCCAACGGTTAACCGAGGGACCGAAAAGGCCTCGTGTGTGTTGCAGCCCAACACCCCTCCAATTTGGCCCAAAACCCACCTAAGCCTTCTCCATCATCTAGATCGTTCGATCACGATCGCGTGGCCGAAAACCGCACCTCATTTGGACTCTCCTAGCTCCTTCTACCTATATAAAGGCATCCCCTCCCGAAATTCCGGATCAAACCCTAGCCCCTTCGTCTCCACGCGCCGGCGGACGAATTTCGTCCGGCCGAACACGTCCGGAATCATCGCCGCCGCCGCCCACAGCCAGTGGCGTGGCGCCACGTGGCGCGCCGCCACCCGCGCCCGCACCGGCCCGCTCGGCCCGGGGAGAGCCCCCGCGGGCCCGACGCCGCGCACCGCCTCCTTCGCAACCCCGCCGCCATCCTCCTCCACGCAGTCGCCCGCGCCGCTCCATTCCTCGCACTCCGGCAAGCCGCCGCCCCACGCCGCACAGCTCGACGCCGGAGCAAACTGAGCCGCCCGCCGCCCTGCTCGAGCTCGTCGCCGGCCACCTCGACGTTCGTCCGCACCGACGCCGCCCCGGCCTCTTCCTCTCCTCAGCTGCCTCTTCCTCCCTCTACTCTGGCCGCCGCACGGCCATCGACATCGGCGAGTCCCCGGCGAACCTCGGGGCACGTGCAAACCCTAGATCTCGAGGTTGTTTTTCTTCTAAGTCCCAAAATTCCAGATCCAAGTGCCCATGTTCATAGCATCGTATCTTTGGATCCGTAGCTCCGATTTGGGCATATAGCATATCAAAATGTTCATCTCAGAGAGTACATCATTTAGTTCCATTGCATCATTTTCATTTGAGTTCATCTTGATGCCCAAAATGCTGTTATAAGAGGGGTACTTGAGATATTTGTCAGATCTGCTACTCCATTTAGAGATTTGTCATTTTTGCCATGATTATTGTGTGCATGATATGCCCTGAGCTCTACATATGTTTTGTTAAGGGTTTTATCATCTTTCTAGAGGTGCAACCCATGTATTTTTGTGATGTGTGTGGTGACTAGTACAAGCTTGCAAAGTGGTGCTCTTGGTAATTCTGTTTTCAGGGACTTAGCAATTCCACTAAGTCCTTGATCTGTTTATCTCATATTGCCATATGTTCATGTTGTTTCCTAGTGATCCGTGCCTCTTTTGAGGATGATCAGTAAGGATGTTTTGTTAATCTTGTAGTGATCTATCCATACATGTATTTTTTTGCAATTATGGAGCACCCTATCTTGAGTCAATCGAGCTCTACTTTTGCTACTTTGTGAATCTGGGCAGATTGTCAACTTGTTTGCAATTTTGCCGATGATGTTGTAGTTGATCCGTGCATGCTATGCCATTGTTCTTGCCATGTCTAGCTTGCATTTTGTGTATTCTTGATGGGTGTATGCTTAGCTTGTCATGACTTGCACCGTAGTGAGTGCATCGAGCTCGTAAACATGCCTACTTGAGTTATGTTTCAGCATGTGCCAGTTTTCACCAAGTCTGAAAACTGATTATGTTTTTGTCATGTTCACATGCTTGTTAGTATATTTTCTGATCCCTTTTGGCTCAAGGTCACTAAGGGACTTTTGTTAAGCTATTTGAGTAGCTCCATGCCATGTTTTCCTTTGCCATGTTCAGGTCCTGTAGAATATAGTTTTGTTGCTCCGAAGAGTGCTATCTGATCTGAAATTCCAGACAAGTGTTAATTTCACTAAGTCTGAAATCTGTTTGCCATATGCATTTTTGCCATGCTTTTTTGAACCTGTTAATGGATGAATTGGCCGTAGCTCAGTGCCAGACTTTTGTTAAGAATCTTGAATGCATACATGTCATGTATTTTGTTGTTATGTTTGGGTGCTGTAGCATGTTCATTTCGTTGCATTTAGATGGCTACTTGCTGTAAATCGCAGACCGGTGTCATATTTGAATCGCTTGCCATTTCCAAACCGTAACTCCGATTCCGGCGTTCTTTATATCGTTTTCAAGCGATTTCATCTCATCTTTCCAGTGGCACACTTGGATTCCCAAGTTGAGGCTAGGTTCATGCTTTCCTTGTCACATCTTGCATATGCATCCCGCATCGCATCCCGCATAGCATATCATCCTTGCATCATATTGTTTGATCCTTGCATGTTGTTGATTGTGTCCTTGTTGCTTGTTTGTCTTGTTTGGGTAGAGCCGGGAGACGAGTTCGCTAACGAGGAGCCCGTTGAGTTTGCTTTCGAGGATCCAGTCAACTCTGACAACTGTGCAGGCAAGATGATCATACCCTCGAAATCACTACTATCTTTGCTATGCTAGATTGCTCGTTCTTCTGCTATGCCAATGCTACGATGCCTACCACTTGCTTTCAAGCCTCCCAAATTGCCATGTCAAACCTCTAACCCACCATTGTCCTAGCAAACCGTTGATTGGCTATGTTACTGCTTTGCTCAGCCCCTCTTATAGCGTTGCTAGTTGCAGGTGAAGATTGGAACCCGTTCCTTGTTGGAACATTTATTTACTTATTGGGATATCATTATGTTATCTTGTTATCTTAATGCATCTATATACTTGGTAAAGGGTGGAAGACTCGGCCTCTCGCCTAGTGTTTTGTTCCACTCTTGCCGCCCTAGTTTCCGTCATATCGGTGTTATGTTCCCGGATTTTGCGTTCCTTACGTGGTTGGGTTATAATGGGAACCCCTTGATAGTTCGCCTTGATTAAAGCTTTTCCAGCAATGCCCAACCTTGCTTTTACCATTTGCCACCTAGCCTCTTTTTCCCTTGGGTTTCCGGAGCCCGAGGGTCATCTTATTTTAGCCCCCCCCGGGCCAGTGCTCCTTTGAGTGTTGGTCCAACCGAGCGATGTCCGGGGCTACCAGGGGCAACTCTGGGCTGGCCTACCCGACGTCTTGCTCATCTGAGTGTGCCCTGAGAACGAGATATGTGCAGCTCCTGTCGGGATTTGTCGGCACATTCGGGCGGTGTTGCTGATCTTGTTTTAACCTGTCGAAGTGTCTTGAAGAACCGAGATACCAAGTCTGATCGAATGTCTTGGGAGGAGGTCTATTCCTTCGTTGACCCTGAGAGCTTGTCATGGGATAAGTTGGGACTCCCCTGCAGGGATTTGAACTTTCGAAAGCCGTGCCCGCGGTTATGGTCAGATGGGAATTTGTTAATGTCCGGTTGTAGTTAACTTGAACCTTAACTTAATTAAGATGAATCAACCGAGTGTGTTACCGTGATGGCCTCTTCTCGGCGGAGTCCGGGAAGCGGACACGGTGTTGGAGTAATGTTTGAGTAGGTTGTTCTCTAGTTTCTCGCTCGCGCTTTGCCTCCTCTTCTCGCTCTCTTTGGCGAACAGGATAGCCACCATATTTGCTAGTCGCTTGCTGCAGCTCCACATATATTTGTACCTTGCCTTACCATAAGCTTAAATAGTCTTGATCGCGGGGGTGCGAGATTGCTGAGTCCCTGTGGCTCACAGATTACTATTACACCAGATGCAGGGCCTGATGATTCCGCTCCAGGTGACGCGCTTGAGCTCAAGTGGGAGTTCAACGAAGACTCTCAACGTTACTATGTTTCCTTTCCTGATGATCAGTAGTGGAGCCCAGTTGGGGGTGATCGGGACCGTGTCGCATGTTGGGTTATCTTTTATTTTGGCGCCATAGTTGGGCCATGAGTGTTTGGATGATGTAATGTTATTTATGTACTTGATTGACGTGGCGAGTGTAAGCCAACTATGTTATCTCCCCTTTTATTATCTATATTACATGGGATGTTGTGAAGATTTCCTAACTTGCGACATATGCCTTCAATGCGATTATGCCTCTAAGTCGTGCCTCGACACGTGGGAGATATAGTCGCATCGAGGGTGTTACAAAGGGGGAGGCTGGCCGGCCCTTGCTAGGCGCGCCAGGAGGAGGAGTCCTCCTCCTAGTAGGAGTAGGACTCCCCTCTTTCCTACTCCTACTAGGAGGGGGAAAGGTATATATAGGAGGAAGAAGTACGTCGGTGGAGCTTCGGTGGGCCCACGAGGGTGGGGGCGCGCCTGGGGGTATAGGGCGCGCCCCCCTACCTCGTGCCCACCTCGAAGCTTCCTTGGCGTAGGGTCCAAGTCTCCTGGATCATATTCGGTGAGAAAATCACGTTCCCGAAGGTTTCACTCTGTTTGGACTCCGTTTGATATTCCGTTTCTTCGAAACACTGAAATAGGCAAAAAACAGCAATTCTGAGTTGGGCCTCCGGTTAATAGGTTAGTCCCAAAAATAATATAAAAGTGGAAAATAAAGCCCAATATAGTCCAAAACAGTAGATAATATAGCATGGAGCAATCAAAAATATCAAAGGAAAGGGGGGCGTCGCCCCCCCCCCTCTCCTAGTCCAATTCAGACCAGAGGGGGAGGGGGCGCGCGGCCCACCCTAGCGGCCCCTCTCTCTCTCTCCACTAAGGCCCATAAGGCCCATTACTTCTCTCGGGGGGGTTCCGGTAACCCTCCGGCACTCCGGTTTTCTCCGTAATCACCCAGAACATTTCCGGTGTCCGAATATAGTCGTCCAATATATCAATCTTTATGTCTCGACCATTTCGAGACTCCTCGTCATGTCCGTGATCACATCCGGGACTCCGAACAACCTTTGGTACATCAAAACATATAAACTCATAATGAAATTGTCATCGTAACGTTAAGCGTGCGGACCCTATGGGTTCGAGAACAATGTAGACATGACCGAGACACGTCTCCGGTTAATAACCAATAGCGGAACCTGGATGCTCATATTGGCTCCTACATATTCTACGAAGATCTTTATCGGTCAGACCGCATAACAACATACGTTGTTCCCTTTGTCATCGGTATGTTACTTGCCCGAGATTCGATCGTCGGTATCTTAATACCTAGTTAAATCTCGTTACCGGCAAGTATCTTTACTCGTTCCGTAATACATCATCCCGCAACTAACTCATTAGTTGCAATGCTTGCAAGGCTTAAGTGATGTGTATTACCGAGAGGGCCCAGAGATACCTCTCTGACAATCGGAGTGACAAATCATAATCTCGAAATACGCCAACCCAACATGTACCTTTGGAGACACCTGTAGAGCACCTTTATAATCACCCAGTTACGTTGTGACGTTTGGTAGCACACAAAGTGTTCCTCCGGTAAACGGGAGTTGCATAATCTCATAGTCATAGGAACATGTTTAAGTCATGAAGAAAGCAATAGCAACATACTAAACAATCAAGTGCTAAGCTAACGGAATGGGTCATGTCAATCACATCATTCTCCTAATGATGTGATCCCGTTAATCAAATGACAACCCATGTCAATGGCTAGGAAACTTAACCATCTTTGATCAACGAGCTAGTCAAGTAGAGGCATACTAGTGACGCTATGTTTGTCTATTTATTCACACAAGTATTATGTTTCCGGTTAATACAATTCTAGCATGAATAATAAACATTTATCATGATATAAGGAAATAAATAATAACTTTATTATTGCCTCTAGGGCATATTTCCTTCAAGGAGCAGACTAAGGAGAGGAGCTCGGTGCTCACCGTGCCGGCTTTGTAGCCGATGTTGAACAGCACATGGCAGTGGGGCCAGCGGAAGACGTCGATGCCGGAGATCAAGCATACCACCGCGCACCTTGCCTGGCACGATGAACCCCTTCTCTGAATTGGTGATGACGATGTGCCATATCTTGCACAAGGACAACACAAATAACAAATCTTGAGCTAAAATCCAAAAACAAAAGAATAAATCATGAGAATCAAGAAATAAAGGAGCAGCTAGCTCGCCTGTCCTTCATGCTGCACCAGGGCTCCATGGACTCGAGCATGGCGGCAACGCAGCCGTCGGTGACCTTGTTGAGGTACACCAATGATGTGTTCCTGACCAACTGCACACCCATCGTAGCACAGAGGAAAAAAGTTAGAATATTGACAAGTCCGTATCACATCAAAAACATAACAGTGTTGTTGGAGTTCTGACCAGCTTGCCTTCTCCTCATTCAAGCGGTCCTCGAGAGTGAGTCACACAATGTTGTCAATTCCAAGTTTGCAGCTTGCAACTCTTCAAACACAACACGCCTCTGCAAAGGCAATCCAGCAAAAATTAAATTGTGAGAAACATGATTAGCAGTTAATTTTTGCATTAACGATCGATATTATTGATGGTTGAACACCAGCAGATTATAGCACAATTACCAAAAAAGTAAGAATGCACTAAAAGTGGCTCAATCTTACTCAGTGAAAGGTCAAATAAACAGAAAAAAACTCCAAGAATGTGAGTGTGCCCTTTTATAATGACCGAAAAAGTATGGACAAGTCATACATGACAACATGCTTATGCCAGAAAATAAGAATGTCATGGCAACTAAGAAACACAGAGCCAATCTATAATGCTAATGAGTAAAGCCACTATCAACGCCAGGTATGTAGGCATTGACATTTCTCTTACGAAAAAAAGTTTCCAGCAACAGGACAAGCACTATTCCATTTCAGAAAAACAAGGACACACACAAGATCCAGCCGAAGGGGAACATGTCGCAAGTAATTAACCACCCATCTACTTAATAGGATAAGCACAAAGCACAGCCCAGCTGTTGCCAAAACCACATAAATCAGAGTATCTACACTGCCCAAGCAGACAACACACACAACTGGTCTTATAATATGTGGAACACACATACACTTGGCAAGATAGCTCACATGAGCACAACACACACAACTGATCTTATAATATGTGGAACACACATACACTTGGCAAGATAGCTCACATGAGCACAACACACACACATGGGCTAGATTGCATAAGTAAGACATGGCCATGAACCCGGAGCAACTACCATAGCCGTGGTTTGATGGCCGCGAGCTCATAGCAACTGGAGGCGAGGAGCAGACTAAGAGGAGCTAGAGGTGCTCACTATATATACCAGTTTTGTAGTCGATGCTGAATAGCACATGGCAGTGGGGCCAGCAGAAGACGCCAAGGCCGGATATAAAGCATACCAACATGCACCTTGCCTAGCACGATGAACCCATTCTCCACTGCATCGGTGATGATGATGTGCCATATCCTGCATAAGGACAACACAAATAACAAATCTTGAGCTCAAGTCCAGAAACAAAAGAAAAAATCATGGGGATCAAGAAAGAAAGGTTCTCACTCAAAGTAGAGGCCCAACAAACTTCTCTGAAGTAGGAGCCGAAAACTACAAATCCATCTATTCCTAGAATGGAGCTGGTTGGAGTTGTGCCTACAATTGAGCGGGTAGTTCAGTGGCACCGACACCCAGCTGAAAGTTTATAGGAGGGTTAGTAAAGCAAATTTGTTCATGAGGAAATGTGCCAGCAAAACATTGAGTCAGAGTGCAAGTCAAATGCTCTTAACAGTGTTTTTGGTTGCTTTTCTTTAATTACAATTCTTATTATTTTTAGTTCGCATTGATGTACAAAAGAAAATCCTGTGCCTTTTTTGTCCTCTCATCAACCATTGTATTTTTGAGTCATATCAGTCTATGTAAAAGAATTCAGTACCTTATGTTTTGTATAGTTGGAAATGTCTAAAGGCGTGGTGTTATATATAACTGTATGATATGCTTTGTATGCCTTTCCCTGTAGCCTTAGTATGGTCATCGTTTTCTCTTTCATGTCCTTCATCTTAAATTAAAAAATATGAACAATTGCATTGTGCTAAAGTTTATCATTATTATTTAATTTATTTATAGGCAATAGTTCTTCTAGAAAAAAAATGTAAATTTCGTGTAACAAGCTAACATAGAATCTTCTCTGTTGCAATTGGGAACATGCCACATGACCACTGAGCTGGCATTATTTGCAAATTCTATTAGTTGACAATGTTGATGTGTATCTTTGACACCATTCATTTGAACCACCAAATAATAGAAGTTGTTTGATTGGTAAAATATTTTTCAGGTTTCTAACCACGCGTTTATTTATTTTGTATTCGGTGTAACGCATGGTGTTATAACATAATGTCAAACCACTAAAATTTATATGCCCCGTTGCAACACACGGGCCTTGTGCTAGTAGTAATAATATAAGTATAAGTATAGAAGATATAGATAATAGTAGTATAGATCACTTTCAATGATGAGCAGAAATTATAGAGATGGAGAGGAAGGATACAAACAGAACACACCACGCGCAAATATATTATTACAGGATCCGTATGTGTTGAGGATCAGAGAGACACACCCACACTTAGAATATATATATATATATATATATATATATATATATATATATATATATGGTGGTTCTCCTTCCACACACAGCAGGACGTCACGCGTCCTCATGATCCTGGTATACATACGGTAGGATAGGATCGCGGGTGGATCTCTTGACCCGATCGATCTATAAATCGTACGTACTCCGATTGCTAGGATAGAGAGCACATACATAACAGGATTTAGGGCGAAAGTGCCATTCTATGCTCGAGCACAGGTGCGCACGATATCCATCCCGTCGGTCCCTATCGAGATTCCCGAAGCGAAGCGTACAGGCCCAAGTATAACTTAGGTATACATATATTCATGCAAGGCCCATGGCCCACGTCTGACTTACAGACAACATTACGCCGTCAGCCTCCACCATAGCGGCTCGGATGTGGCTGGACGATATGGGCCATCAAGTACTAGTAGATTCTGGACCAACAACATCAATCAATAAGGAAACTGGACTAACCGTTGGAGCTACCGACCAATCTTCTCCTTTCCCCTATAAAAAAATAATGCCAATCTTCTCCTACACGATCCCTTTCCTTGGTAAATCCATCTGCGCCAAAACTTGTTTCTCATATTTAATCCATCCCATGAACCAGATCGTTTTCCCATCCGGCCTTAATCATTGTCTAACTCAGCATATGAGGAGAAGCTGCCGTTTATCCCTGCCCAGATTGCTTAGCTGATTATCACCTGGTCGTGGCGGCGAGAAAGCAGGCAAGCGTTTCTACAAATGTGTGAAAAGAGGTGTTAGATCTTGAATGGAGCATGATTTCGAAGTTTGAAATTTTTTTTTGTAGATTTTCCCGGCTTAGTCTTTCTATTCATGCTATTCTTGCAGGCTGGTCTATATGGATTAATCAGATCAGACACGACGTACCTTGCCGATCTCAATCGCCATTACGGAGCCCAGTAGTATGCAGAATTGCAGATGTAGTTCCTCCTCAACAAGCAGGCGATGAGGCCCGCTGATGGCGTTAGTCCAGATGAAGGTCCAACAAATATCTAAAGTTTCTGTATGAGACCACTCGCCAAGTTTTCACACTTTAACTTCACCAAAAGAGATTTTTTTTTCTCTTGACACCAAACCAATCCTCGGGCTAAAGGCTAAAACTTGTTTCCTTTAATCTACATGTAAGCCAACTATTGGCGACAATTTCTGCTAATTCCTGTGTGTAACAAGGCAAGAGCTCATGCAAGATCCTGTTTGATGTCAGTACAGATAGTTCTATTTTTTTAACACGGACCATGTTGAATCAATCTAACAAATATGTGCACACAGGCATGCACGCTAGTTCTATAAGAACAATGCTTTCAAATTTCTCAGTCCTTAATTCGACGTACACTCATGTGAGGAGTATTGAGTAGATTTGAATTTGAACAATCTAAAGTACCATTCAACCATGTCTGACAGTTTGTAATTTTTCAAACTCCAACTCTTTTACTGATTTTTTTGGTCTCATATAAAGACCAGAACCTGCACAAGCACACACACAACTGCCCAAAGCTGAATCATAACAAATATGAACATCAACTGCAAGCAAATCGCAGTCAGGCATTTAACACCTGTAGCTTCAGGTTCCATACTCATTCTCACACATAATCATACATCCAAACTTAACATATCGACATGCTGGTCCGAACACAACTACTTATGTGACAGATGTTTCTGGCAGGGGCGGATCCAATTGGGGTTCCATGGGTGCCATGGCACCCCTGCGAAAATGCAAAGTATACTTATTATATACTAGTAGTTAGGCTCATTTGGGTGTACTATTAGTGTTTAAATACGTGAGTATTGAGCATGGCACTCCTATCGTGTAGTTCTAGATCCGCCATTGGTTTCTGGATGCCAGCCTAAACACACATTAGTTACTCAAAATACATGCCCATGGCTAACACTGTAAATCATGGGAAATCAACACCACACCACAACAAGTGGATGGCAGCTAACATTTCCGTCCAGTGCGATGGAAACCCCAGGAAACCACTGCCACACCACATCAAAGGGGATGGTAGCTAAACTTTCTCTTCAGTTTGTTCCGCACAACGAAATGCTTTCACAGCAAATGCACACCTACTGCATATATAATGCATATCTGACACCCCATCTCACTTCAGAATGGCAGCACCTCGATCATGAAATCTAGCAGCTCACCTCGGTTCCCCCTCGTAGAAATCACCTGTATGCTTCGCCCAGAGAGTCAAAAGTAGTACCAAAAGCTGGTGTGATCACGTTTTCAGCTGGGTTCTCTCCACAACACCTGGCTGCCTTCTCGAATGCACTGATTTGATTTGGGCACGGTGTTCTGCTTCCTGCGGCAGCACCAATCCTAAGCCTGCAAGCACAAACATACATTGCATAAATTTTCTGAATGCACAGAGCAATCAGCCCGCAAACACAGGCACAAGTAGCATAAATTTTCAGAATGCAGAGAGCAATCAGCCTGCAAACACAGGCACATATAGCATGAATTTTCTGAATACAGAGAGCAATCAGCCTGCAAAAACAGGCACATATAGCATGAATTTTCTGAATGCAGAGATCAATCAGCCTGCAAGCACAGTATAGCATGCTTGTTCTGAATGCAGAGACCAATCAGCACTTGCTCTAACTGTAGGATTTCTTCACTCATGACGCTTCCTAAATTGCCCTTCACTAACCTCTTGTTACACCCCGACGCTTAGGGATTCAGCTTCCCCATTGATAGCATGCTTGTTCTGAATGCAGAGACCAAGCAGCACTTGCTCTAACTGTAGGATTTCTTCACTCATGACGCTTCCTAAATTTCCCTTCACTAACCTCTTGTTACACCCCGACGCTTAGGGATTCAGCTTCCCCGTTGATAGCTCCGAAGTCGGAGGGGAGCTCTCCCTTCTTCAGCCGCCGCCTCCTTCGCCGAGAAGATTTGTGCTTCGTCGCTGTCCATCGTCCGATGCTGCACCACCTCACCCTCCGCCCTGCTGCGCCACCTCCAAAACCGCCACCGCAGGGCCATTCACAGCCACAGGGGGCGGCACCAAACTCTTACCTACTTCCTCAAGCAGAGCAGATCTGAAACTAGGAAAAAATCAATCCTCTGCATCAACTAAGACAAAGGCCTAAAATGGGAATGGCATCGCCAGGAAATCAAAGATCCATGGACCTGTCGATTGGCTGCATCAGAAACTCCATGGTGCCTCGCCGCCGGTGCTCCTTGCCTCTATCCCGCAGTGCTCAGCTTCCAAATGACCTACGCCCTGGGCAAGAAGACTCGGTCCTGCATTCAATTCGGTTATTCAACCAGTACACGGAAAGCGAACTTCCTAATCCACCGATCAGACAGGACCACCGATTACAAATTGTAGAAGTCATACGCCTCGTCCAAAAAGTCGAAAGTAGTGCCAAGAACTAGTGTGATCACATTCTCAGCTAGGTTGTCATAATAACTCTTAAGAGCCTTCTCAAACGCACTGATGCAATTTGGGCAAGCTGTTCTCCTCGGTGCAGCAGCATCAATCCTCAGCCTGCAAACGCATCCAATTCACATATGAACTGCCTGAATTCGATAAGCAACATTTTCTTGGATGAACTGCCTAGATTCAGTAAGCATGATTCTGCTTACTGACTGCAAATCCCTGGATTAATGACTGCAAAAGTAATTCATCTGAAAATAATTTTTCATAATAACATGATTATGAAGATAATACTTTGGTCAACATGCAAGAAAACAAAATTCGTATAATATGTGACAACAATTGAGTGAATATATTGCAATTAAAAATACCAAATGTTCTAGAGATGGATGACATATAAGCAAGAAAAAAGGCATCATGTCAAATCTGGTATGTTCAGGCAAATATGCTAACCATAAATCATCCATGACACAAATCATGTAAATTTTAGAATTATATTCAATACAACTAATACAAAATAGAAGTATGGTTAGAGGAACTGGCAACAGAGGAGATGGAGACGGACAAAGGAGATGGCGATCTCGTGGCAGAGGAGGAGGGGATCCAACAGCATGGGAGGAAGGGACCGATAGAGGAGGAGGAAACGATGGGACGGTGGAGCAGGGGAAGAGGAGGAGGGGGAAGAGCGGCGGCGTTGGGCTAGATTGGGCAGCAGAGGTGGGCCATGGCCGCCATGGGAGGAGGGGATAGGATGGGCAGAGAAGGGCCGTGGCGGTCATGGGAGAAGGTGAACGAGCAGCGGCGGAGAGGGGCGGGAGGCCGGCGAGGTGAAGGGCACCTTCGCCTCGGTCGGTGGTCCTCTCTACGCCGCAGTCCGTGGAGAAGACAAGCGAACTTCCCGGGCCATGGATCAGACGCGTACCCCGATTCCGATCCGCGGCTCAACTCGCCGACGACGAACGGACGTCCGCCTGCCCGTCAAATCTGGCCCACCACCCACCACTGCTGTCTATGTATTTTTCCAGCGAGCGCATTTTCTAGCAGTCCACCGATGCCTGTATAAAGAAATGGCCTAGATCCAGATGCGCTTTTCAACGTCATGGATATCGAGCTCACTTGAGCTCGGGCTCAATTACTCCGCGTCCGATTTAGGGGACTTATAAATATCATCAGAGCCCCCCCTTGTACGGGACGCCGGTCTCCGGCAGCCAGGCGCGGCCATCGATGAAGTTGTTCACAGTAAACTTGGCCGCCTTGGACGCCTTTTTTATGTTGTGGAAACCAGCCCAGTTGACGCGCCCGCGCACGTCGGCTCCAGGACCCTGGTTCTCGAACTCAGCAAAGAAGACAGTGCGCGTGGTAGTGGTGACGTTAATCTTCTTATTGTCCCAGGACAACCACCCTAAGGGGTGCACTATGGCGTCCATGTAGCAGTGGATGAAGATTACCCGAGCATACGGCTGCCATGGGCGCCCGAGATATGTCTCGACGCCGCGGAGGTCCTCGCGCGTTGTCACGTTGCATCCCTGAAACGTGAACCCCGAGGCACTGTCGACTCCGTTGCGTCCCTGGCCAGTCAACACATTCTGCTGCATGATGCCCGGGCGGCGCGCGAGAAGGGCACAATCTTGGAACACTGCGGTTGCAGCCCCCCAGATGAAGTCCACCGTCCCCGTGATTTCACATTCCTTGTAAAATTGCAGAAAGTTCTCGGCTAGCAAGGTGTCCTAGAAACCCAGGATCTGGCAGCGGTAAAATACGGATTTGTTGGAGTTGGAAAGAAGGGCCACGGCTTGTTTTGCCTCCGGCCCCGCTGTGTTCTGTATGGTCACGTCTCGAATGATGATGCCTTCCCGTTGTGCGCCTGCATGCAGCAGCGCGCCATTTAGTTACCTCAAGCATGCATTCACTCATGCGCTGGTGAAATTATTTTCGAACTATGCAGAACAAGTGCATGTGAAATTTACAGATATATACTACTCCCTCCGTTTGTTTTTATAACAAGTGGATGTCTAAAACGTCTTATAAAAAGAGAATGAACAAAGGTACTAGTACAAGATAAAAAAGAGGGAACGCCTACAACAAAAATCACACTAACATTATGATCCTCCTGCATACCCTGGTAATATTGCTCCTCGCCCTGAACCATGTCAGATCTGTAATCTGACTGGTCATGTTACTGCTAGATCCCGCAAGCTGTGTGTGATAGATGTAAGAAGAAAGGTCATTTGCATGTGGTTTGTGCTGAGTTCCTGTCGTGGGAGTGTTTTCCTATGATGTGTGCGTTCCAAAGCAAGGGGCAGGGATTCTTCTATATTCCTGATTTTAGCATTGATAGGCAAGCTAGGGAGAGGATCTTTAACGTGATTGTTACTATCACTGAGGGGGCTGCTCCGACCAAAGATATAGAACATGAATTAAGCATCTATGTGGGACAGGGTTGGAGATGTTCTGCTAGGTTTTTTGCACCTCAAAAATTTGTGATGAGGATGCCTAATCCTAGGGAAGTGGATCGTGCTTTGTTTGTGGAAAATGTGAGACTGAAGCAGTATGGAGTTTCAGTTAAGTTTTCTCCTTGTCTGAAGATATTGAATCTGAGGGCCTGTTGGAAATTGCTTGGGTTCGAATTGGGAAGATCCCTCCGAACAAGAGATGTGATAGGACTGTGGCCTATGTGGGTGGATTAGTGGGCATTACTCTTGAGGTAGATATGTCTACTATAAATCGTTCCTCGTCTGTTAGAGCCAAAATTGGATGTCGCTCTGTTGATCAGTTGCCTGCTACGGCAGAAGGTGTCCTAGGGGGCGTTTCTATAAGTTTACCTATGAGGTGGAAGAAGTTCTTGTCAGGAATCCTGTGATCAAAGACCCTAAGGGTGTGGAAGTGAAAGATGCACCTGCTAAACCTGATCGGACTCCTAAACGTAAACGAGCTGATCAGGAAAAAGAGGAAAAGCAAGCTGATTTCCCTGAGAGTAGCAGAGATGGTGCTGGTGCTCGTGGGGGCAAGACCTGTCGTCTGTCACCACAAGACCATGACCCCTTAGATTCATCTAATAGTGAAAACGATACATCTTTGCTTATTGAAACACTGGCAAAAGAACATGAGATGGCTAGAGGAGGAACAACTCTGGATACCTCACGTTGGATTATACATATGGCCCCGCTGGAACATGAAATTGAGCCTAAAGATGTGCAGGTAAATGATATACCCACAACTCGTCGTTCACTATCTTTTGATGTTACTGGGGCTAACTCTCCTCAGGTTGTGGAGGTGGATGGTGATGTATACCCAGATCTGAAGACCTCAAGTGACTATATGGTACAGCTTCCTCTTTCTGATCACAGCGATGAGATCATTCTCACACCTCCCCTTGCGCCTGAAGTGGCACTAAGATTCAGCAAGCGTAACACGCAGGGGGGACAGGAGCATATTGAAGCTAAAGCCATTAACCTGGTTCAAAAGAAGAACCTGGAAGGTAACATCAGTATACCTTGCAATAATTCTTTCGATGCTCTTTTTGATAAAAAAATAATGTATAGAGCCACTTGTATGGGGGTCAAAATACCTGATAATGATTTTACCTGTGTAAATGTTCTTAGAGAGTTGGATAGGGTGAAAGAAAATCTAGATAGTAAAAAGAACATTGGGGACAGTAATACTGATATTGAGGATGATATTTTAGTCACCAATGGACTAGGAAAATCTGTTCCTGTTAACTTGACTTGGCTTGACCAAGACGAAACTGTTTTTGAACAAAAAGCTTCTGGTAAACTGAAGGATAGAAGACATAAAAAGAAATCTGCCGTTAAGCTCTCTAGACCTGTGACTAGGAGCCAGAATAAGGCAGTATCCTCTGAAGATGTGTGATGTAGTACTGCATTGCCACCTGGCAGGACTACTAGATCTTATTTCCACAAAAAACGTTCCAAATGAGAGGGCTTATTTGGAACTGTAGAGGGGTAGGCAAGAAAGGAATGGCCACCTGCCTCTCAGACATGATTAGTGATCATTCTCTGGATTTTATTGGTTTGCAAGAAACTATGAAGAAAAATTTTACTCCTAAATGCATTAGGAGAATTGACCCTTTTGGTCTATTCCATTGGGAATGGATTCCATCTGTGGGGAAGTCTGGTGGCATCTTAGGAGGAGTGAGGCAAGATACTATGGAAATCATTTCCTGTACAAAAAGGAAATATGTTTTGCAGTTAAACCTGCACGATAAGAAGAAGAAAAGCTGATTGGGGCATGCTGGTGGTCTATGGGGCAGCCCATGAGGAGTTTAAAGAGGAATTTTTAATAGAGCTGGCTGCTAGTTGTAGTAGCATGACTGTGCCTTATATTGTAGGGGGGTGATTTCAATGTATTGCGCCATGGTGATGAGAAAAATAAAAAGATGCAGAATAATAGAGCTACTGACATCTTCAATTCCATTATCAATGCCTTGGCCCTGAGAGAGATTTATATCAGTGGGGGAAATATTCTTGGTCTAATAACCAAGCCCACCCTACCCTGGAAAAACTGGACCGTATTTTGATGTCTGAAGGTTGGGAGGATCTGTTTCCTATGGCATCTGTTAGGAAGTTGGTTCGAGAAATCTCAGACCATAATCCTTTACTTCTCTCTGATGGAGAAGAGGGGCGTGAAGCTCCTAAGCCTCGTGAGTTTCGTTTCAACCTATCTTGGATTAAAGATAAAAATTTCCTTCCTACTGTGAGTAGGATCTGGTCGAGGAAAGTGCACTCCTCGGACCCTATTGATATCCTAAATATCAAACTTAAGAGGTTTAAGAATTACTTTAAAGGGTGGGGATCCAATAAGTATGGTCATGACAAGAGAAGGAAAGAAGAGCTCAGGTTGGAGTTAGCCTTGTTGGAAGAATTGGAAGAAAATGGCCCCCTGTCCCCTGAAATGTACAGCACCAAAGTGGATATTAGTATGGAACTGCATGAGCTTTTGGTGAACGAAGAGATCTTTTGGTTGCAGCAATCTCATGAAAGATGGCTGCTGAAAGGGGATCTCAATACTGACTACTATCATAAGATTGCGAACAGGCGTAAAAGGAAAAACACGATCCATTCCCTGAAAGCTGGGGATGTGGAAATAGAAGGGACTAGTAATCTGATTGCTCATGCAACAGAGTACTACAAAAACCTTTTCGGACCTGCACCCGACAATGAGTTCCATATGGATCCTGACACTTGGACCACTAATGAAAAACTTAATGAGGAGAATAATGCTGATTTGTGTCGGGCCTTTACGGAGACTGAAGTTAAGGAAGCTTTGTTTGCTATGGCACACAATAGAGCGCCCGGGCCGGACAACGTTCCTGTGGAATTCTATCAGGTGTGTTGGGATATCGTGAAGGGTGATATTATGCTCCTGTTTGAACACTTTCATAAAGGGGGATTGGACGTACAACGCCTCAATTATGGAGTGATTACTCTTCTCCCCAAATCTGCGGGCGCAGACAAGATTCAACAGTTCCGGCCGATTTGCCTCCTGAGATGTCCGTACAAACTTATCACTAAGGTCCTAGATAGGCGAGTTGAAAAATATGCTGATAAGCTCATAAATAGGGCCCAGAACGCTTTTGTGAAAAAAAGGAACATCATGGACGGTGTGATGTCTCTGCATGAAATCCTTAACTATACTCATGTGAAAAAGAGAGTGGGTGTGATTCTGAAACTTGATTTTGAGAAGGCTTACGACAAAGTCAACTGGGATTTTATTCTTGAGTGTCATAGGCTCCGAGGCTTTAACGAAAAATGGTGCGGGTGGATTAGAAGTATCCTGCACAATGGGACTGTGAGCATTAAACTGAATAACCAAGTTGGCCCTTACTTTCAAAGTGCGAAAGGGGTCCGACAAGGTGATCCCCATTCCCCTTTCTTGTTCAATTTGGATGTGGACTGTTTAGCTAAAATGATTACAAATGCCCAAAAGAGTGGCCTGATAGTGGGGCTGGCCGCTGATCTAATTCCTAATGGAGTAGCAGTTCTTCAGTATGCGGACGATACCATCATATGCTTGGAGCATGACATTGACAAAGCTGTTAACCTGAAAATGCTTCTCCATATATTTGAATTGATGTCTGGTCTTAAGGTGAACTTCCAGAAAAGTGAGATCCTCACGGTGGGAGGCGATGATAATGTGGTGAACATGTATGCAGACTTATTTTGGTTGCGAAGTGGGCAGTTTTCCCATTAAATATCTAGGGATGCCTGTCAGCTATACCAACCTTAGAAATTCAGATTGGGAATTCATTGTTACTAAATATCTGAAAAAATTTGAAGCTTGGATAGGCAATGCAGCTTCGATGGGGAGGAGGCTGACCTTACTAGACTCGGTAGTCACCCAACTATCCTTATATCATATGTCTATGTGGCTCATGAATAAAACTTTCATCGAGCGCTTAGACAAACACAGAAGGAAGTTTTTCTGGCAAGGCTGCAATAAGAAGAGGAGGTACCATCTGGTTAGATGGGATAGGATCTGCAGATCCAGAGATAAGGGTGGCCTGGGCGTGAAGGATTTACACAAGCAGAATGTTAGTTTGATGGTCAAATGGTGGTGGAAACTAGAGACCCAAACGGGTATGTGGCAAGATATTGTTCGGGCGCGCTACCTGACTAATAAATCTGTGGCGTCGGTTAAGCCCAGATTTTCTGATTCCCCCTGTTGGAAAGCCCTGCTTAAAGTCAAAGATATCTATTTGGTAGGTAGAAAGATCCATTTGGAATCTGGTGACCTTGTTAGAGTCTGGAAAGATTCCATAAACGGGTTGAGTCCTTTTCAGACCCTCTACCCTTCGCTGTTTGAGATCTGCAATAATCAGGATTGCACTATTGCTAATTTCAAGTCTGTGGACGTCCATTCTTTCTTTAGAAGGAGACTCACTCCTGAATTATCCCGTCAATGGGAGGAAATAAACAAAACGATCAATAATATCCAGCTGAGTCAGGGTGGGGACCGGGTCTACTGGGGGCTTAATAGCAATGGCAAATTTTCCACTAAATCTGTGTATAAATGGCTTGAAAACCCTATTAGTGGTTACCATTATAGCTGGATTTGGAGAGCCAAGATCCCTCTCAAAATCAAAATCTTCATGTGGCAACTGTCCCAGGACGTAGTGCTCACTAGAAAAGTTATGAGAACGAGGAAATGGACTGGGAATCCCACATGTTCTTTCTGTGATGAGTTGGAAACCTCCCAACATCTATTTTTTACTTGCCCTGTTGCTAAAGTGATCTGGAGATGCGTTGGGATAGTTCTGGGTACTGAGATGTGCCCGAATAGCTACTGGCAATATTTTGCTTGGTGCCACACTTTTCTCCCTGATGGACAAAAGTACTATACGGTGGGCTTGGCTGCTGCTTGCTGGGCCATTTGGCTAGCTCGAAACCGAGCTACGTTCGAAAAGAAGCTTATCAAAACGCCTTTTGAGATTGTTTTCTCCATGTGTTCTTTCCTACTGTACTGGACAGGGCTGCAGGAGGAGGAGGGCGCCAAGGAGCTGCGAAGCGGTGCTGAGATGATCAGGTCGAGCACGATGCGTATGATGGAGATGTGCAACGCGGCGAGGGTGCCGATCGGAGGAGATTGAAGGGCTGCAAAACCTCGTTGGCTGGAGCTGGGCGACCTTACGATCATGTGGTGGCGTTTTGGTTCTTTTGTGGATGTCTCATGTCTCTGTCTGTAGTTAAAAACTTATGGGTGTTTGCTGTGGATATTCGGTGCTGTCTAGGTTTTCGCCCCATGACATTCGTTTCGATGGCGGGCGAATGTAGTGGGTTTCCTGGCAGTGCTCGGACTCGCTTTACCTCTTTCCCTCCTCCTGACATGTTTCTGAACTCTGTATTTCCGTTCATTTGCAATGGAAAGGGGTATAGCCCGATTCGAAAAAAAAATCACACTAACAAAAAAGAAGAAGAAAGAAAACAGGGTGAAAATTAAGCAGGGCGAGGGCGAGGGCGAGGGCCGGGTACTTACTGACTGTGGTCGTGCATGGGGTGCCTAGAGTTCGATTGCTTTCGTTGCCGGTAATCACTGTTCGAGCAGCGCCATCTTCGATGAGCATCACATTGCTCCGGTGGAGCACTTCAACCTTCTCCTGGTACAACCCTTCCTTGATGTAGATGATGTACCTAGCCTCCCCTGGCGGTGCTGCCGCCACAGCCGCACTGATGGTGTCATGATCCCCGCTACCATCTTTGGCAACCACAGCATCCACCGGTGGGGACGCCGTCAGGAGCAGACGTCCGTCTTCCGGCATCACCCAGCTGGGCATACCGCGGCTGGTGCTTGCTGTGGTGGCCGTCGCCATTCCAAGCACAATGATCATCATCATCATCATGAGCGTGCGCCTGGTGGTGGTGGCCATTGGAATTTGATCTACAGTAGTAATTGGACTGAACGATGTGTGGCGGTATGGGTATATATAGAGAGAGACTAGTGTGCGCGCGGGAGACTCCATGCATGTTACTACCTCCGTCTCGGTGAATAAGTCATTCGCGTAGTTCTAGGTTGACGATTTAACTATCTAAATATGTATTACATGTGACAAAAAATATATATTTAGAAACTACATCCTTGTAGAAATCTAATGATATAATTTTCATGAGATATAACACATATTTAATTCCTCAAATTGATGACCTAGAACTACGTGAATGACTTATTCACCTAGACGGAGGAGAATAAAAATCAATCTCGACCGGGACAGGACAGTGGCCACTAATATCTTGACAAAACCGACCGGATTGATGGCCTCGAGGCTAGTGAGAGCACCGGCATAAATGCTATACTAGCTACTCCCACGCCACGCATGCTACTTCCTCACGGCCGGTAACAGTAACAGTAACACTACACACCTACGTACGCAGCAAATTTTGCCCGATAAAGTAAACAACAATGACCCGGCCGAACTTACGTGCAGGTGAACGCCGCGCGCTAGCTGCAATAATTGGCAGTCCAGTCCATCGGCGCAAGCAAAGTGCGCCCGCGCGCGCACATGCATATGACACGGTTGCCACGCGAGCTGTGTCCGTGAACAAACCACTTTGAGCATCGAGTGGTGATTGGGCTCGCCGATCATTGCTTATGTATGTGGCTGCTCGCCCGGGCTCGTGCAAGGAAGCAGCCGCTAGCTTAATTATTAATCTGCCGGGCCGATCCAGTAGCGTACGTTCAATTATCTCGTCGAGCAGGATATGCTCAATGTTAAGTGGCTTGGGCCAACTGCCCGGACGTACTTGCATACTGACCGTGTAGGTTCGCGGCAGTGCACGTGTCGTTCTCTTGATTTGGGTTCATTTGCAACAAACATGTGTGCACTGTATTGAGCTTCTGCGATGACTTCATCAGTACAAAGCTCTGTGATTTTAATCAATCTTGTGTAGACATTGTTTAAGTGTGTGACCTATGTTGGTGATGATGTGTGTATGTTCTTATTGTGCACGTCTATATATCTTGTACTCGACCTACAACCTCTCCTCTTCTACTCGCGTGTCGTGGCTCCGTCATGCTCACCTTCCCCGACCTCCGGGAGCGGCAACATGTTGCTGGACAGGGCCCCATCCTGCATCGGGCCCGCGTTGCTGGCTGGACAGGGCCCATCCTGCATGAGGCAACACGCTCTTCTTCGAGCAGCCAGATTACGCCGACAACCGCTCCATATCATTGTTGTTTAAGGACATGAAAGAGATGAGACCATTGGCTACCTCCACAGGCTAGGGTTAACGCCTTAAGAGCATCTTTAACAGACGAGCTATCTTAGCCACTAGAACAGGATCGCGAGGGTGCCGGTCCAAATGCTTTGGTCAAAGAGGTAATGCACAAGTTGGTAAGAATCCTCATTTAGCATATGCATTCAAACAAGAAAACAAAATAAAAGAGAGAAGAAACATCAACATGTAATAGAAGCAAGACAACAAAAGATAACCACTTGACATCAAGCCTTGCGTGGGTGCCGGTCCCAACGAAGCAGGTAATGATCTGTTAGTAGGAAGTGAGGCTTGCCACACGCCTGCCGGGTGAATCATATCCAAAAGTTGTGAAGATTCAATGCATTCAAATGATACATTTCATATGATATGTAGCATGTAATGCCCCAAAAGTTTCAAGGTTTAGAACAACACCATAACAATAAGTTCGTTGGCAACGTTCTAAGAATTACTTGAAATATACAAAAGACGCCTTGACACTGACATTTACTTACGAAAGACACCAAAATTCACAATTTCTTAAATAATTTGAATCAAGAAAACAGAAGTTTCCAGAAAAGATTGACATAGAATCCCACACAACAATCGACAAAAAGAACTGATCCTTGGCATTGTCCACCGCAACAATCATATCGCTGATCTGATCGTCATGCCATGGTGCATTATGTCGCTGCCCATTCGCTCGTCGTCGCTCACATTAACAGTGGTGTTTTGCCTGGTTCCTGTACACCGAAGGGGGCGATAGCTACAACGCCATCGGGCTCTTGGCCTCATTTTGCTGCTTAGTTCACAACTTTGTCATCCGGCATTTATCAGTTCACACGGCAGAGAGAGAAATACCATAGGTTCACAATTATTCATGGATTAACTGGATGTGTTTAGTAGCTGAATTCTGGTTGAGGTAGAAGATGCTGAGTGAAGCTGAGAAATACAGTACCACTTTATTGGGAGATTCAACATTTTAGACCTTTTCTTAATCCCCGAGTTGCTCCTGCTCAGCTTTCTGCTTGTGCAGCTCCGCTAGAGATGCCAATGCTCAAAATACAACTATAAAAAATAATAACAGGAGAATCGATTAAATTTGTGAGGGTATCAGAGGCAGGAATACATACTAACATTAAGAACAATCAGAATTGACTTTTTGCCTCTTGTAGAATAAGATTTCACAATAAATGAATCGGAAAATTGATCGTAGTTGCAAGGATAAAAATGGAAGTTTGAGCTGGAAGAACCAAAAAAATCGCTTAACAGGGATGAAGAAGATATATCACTTTATTAGGTTTTATTGCAGAGGCAATCACAACATGCATGAACGCCAAGACGGAGGCCAGATGAGCATGTAAAGCATTCATCCATGAATAAGCTACATTCAAATTACAGCTGAAGCCAGAATGCAAGTAAAGATATTAGGATGCAAGGAGGCATGAATATTAGAAAGGAACACATGCATCATTCTATACCTGACAGAGGCCAAACAGAAGCGGAGAAACCTGAGCGCATAAACTGCAGTGGCATCGCCTTCCATTGCTTCTTGTCGGTAAAGCAATGAGACTCTCATCATGCGTGAAGGCTATCTGCACAACTGTTTCAATCCTCCAATTAACAGTAACCAACTTGGTTTTGAAATACACTTCATCAATTACACATCTATAACCAGTTTGTACAACACAATGACATGGAAGGTGACTTCTTCATGTTTTCCTGCCTACTGACTATGAATAGGAAGTATAGTATCAAACCTAAATTTATCCTTTGATTATGTG
Source organism: Triticum aestivum (assembly GCF_018294505.1). Taxonomy (NCBI): domain Eukaryota; kingdom Viridiplantae; phylum Streptophyta; class Magnoliopsida; order Poales; family Poaceae; genus Triticum; species Triticum aestivum. The sequence goes on from NC_057803.1 coordinate 562,469,960, forward strand.
CATGCCATGTCAGAAATATCGTGCATGAAACCAAAACTGACATGAGAGGGTGGGGATGGAGTGGAGAGGAAGAGGTAACTGAAGGCACATATGACACTGCTGATATTCTTAACAAAGGCAGCATGGCCTAAATCCAAGTATACAAAACAATAGCTTCTAAAAGAACAAAGAGTTCATAAGTGAAGTTACTTTGTCCCACCTCTCAGCATATTCTCCTTTCATTCTGGCAGAGGAAATAGCCTACAATATGCAGATCAATTGAGAAGAAAATTGTGAGATGAAACAATAACAATAAGCATATAAAGAAAATTATTTTACAAAAAATTGGCAGTTAGTACTATAAGCCGCTAAGGAATATAAACGATATGCAGGTCGCCGGTGGACATTATGAATTATCCAAAAGAAAGTTAAAAAATGGCAGTTAGTACCATGATGCCGCTAAGGAATATGAACAATATGCAGCTCGCCGGTGGCCATTATGAATTATCCAGAAGAAAGAGGCATGCTAATGACAATTATCCAAAAGAGAAGTGATTCTATCTAGCATGACACATGAGTAACATATAGATATAGAAACTTTATCAAATGCAAATGGAAAGGTACAAGCAATCATAGACTATTTGACACTCACAAAGCTAAAAGCTTTTTAGTATATCTATGTACCAACGAATGAGAAAACACTTAAATATGAATCATGATACAGAGCATATCAAGCATGACCAGGCATCCTATTGGCTAAATTAATCTTCTAGAAATATCCATTTAGGATAACATGAACAACTCAAGCACATGTAGGCAGCAACATACAGTCGTTACAGAATTTTATACACATCCACCTCAAGCATGACTGCATTATGACTTTAAACAATGAAACCAGGACCTATAATATACTGATTATCAATCACTCGACTTGCATCATTACTGTTTGCCCATCACTCAACAACATGTGAAAAGAAAAATTCCCAATAGGGAGCAAGTAAGATTTGCTGCAAGCAGATCATGTCACATGGCTCATATTTTTGTGAGTTCACTTCCTCCCTGGCAGAACACTGTAAAAGGAAACAATTCAGTAATTACCAAAAAATTAAACGTACAAGATGAGCATATATCAAACATCTTGAGGTAAAGCACCATGAAGAGAACATATCGTTATACTCTTGATTACAACCAATGGGTTCATTGATCCTATTTTGCACAGGTCAATACGGAAGGAACCAAATCAGAACAGCGTGTATTTCCGAAGAAATGCTTACCCTATTTTTACAAAGATGCAGAGGGAGAGGGAGACGGCCTGAATCTGAATGTTTGTACCTGGTAGAGGAGCTTCTCGAGGATGAGGTCTGAGACATCCATGACGGTGTGGAAGCGGGCAGAGAGGAAGACGACCCTGCGGTCTATGCTTGCCGAGGAGAGGCCGTTGCTGCTGGTCACGGCGCCACCAAACTGGTCATCGAGGGCAGAGAGGATGGGAATCTTTGCGCGAGGGCGCCAACCTGAATGATCTGGGCCGTTGGATCAAGAGGCAACACTGTTGCAATGAATAGTGCCTCCTCGTGAGGTTGTTCTCGTCTTGTAAATGTGTCGAGCCAAATTCAGCACACAAGGGCCTAATAATTCCGTTGCCTACAGAAAGAATGCACCCTGTAATTCAAAATGCATATAGCACCAATCAGTTCACAGGAAGCAATAAAGAACATGGGCGACGAACAGTTGATGGATGTAATTGTTTTCTGTTTTAACATACTCGAAAGAATAAAGATTGTTGTTAAAACTTATTTTTATTACACCACTTTGCAATGTAAAATGATCAGTCTCCCCCCAAAACTGAATACTGTTTAAAACACCAGTAACACAATGTTGAAAATAAAAGAAAGAAAAGAATATATGACAATTCAATTTTTTAAGGATTCAAATGCATTCATCACTTTATCTTAGTAGTGACATAAGCTTACGGTAAGTAGATTAGATATCTTGCAAGGCAAGCTGTGTTGTCAATTGGGTGTGTACAAAACTTTATCAGAACATGGATAGCAAATTGGATTAGTGAGAGCAACGCTGAGCGAGTAATCACAAAGTGCAGAGCTCAGAGAGTAATCACAAAGTGCAGGGCTCATAATCGGCTTCTATTTCATATTTCCACGATCACAAGATACATATGCACTAAATGTTGTTATTCCCTTGCAAAACTGGAAATAATCACAACTGGCTCAAGGAAGAACTACATCAATTACAATATCATGCTTCACGGATTTAATGTGATGAACAGGAAGCAACCAGCGAGAACTTGTCCAACAACTTGAATATATCACATAGCAGAAAAAAACAATTAGCTATTTAAGACAACAATTAGTAGAAGACCAGATCATGTACTACCTCAGTAAATGCAACCATGCATCATACAAACACGTGCCATGTTGATATAGAATTACTGAAACACACACGTTGACAGCAAGAGTTCTATTTACTTTTTTTTGCGAGTAAAAGACTTATATTACTCAATCAAAATATCTTTACAATCATCTCTGACTATCTCAAGTATCTCATCTAGACCTGACCCTAACCAAGTCATTGTTCTATCATTAATTCTAGCAAAAGAAGCCAATCTATCACTTGCTTTATTCTGACACCGGTGTACGTGAGTAATACAAGAAGTACGACTGCTTCTAAGCTGCTTTATCTCCTGCACTACATGAGCATAGATTGATCTATCCACTTCCGTGCTCTGGATCATGTTCACCGCATTGACCGAATCAAGTTCAATATTGATGGCCAAATCACTTCTCTGTAGAGCAAGAGTTAAACCCTCCTTACATGTGCTAAGCTCCGCATCTAATGCATCCCTACATGAGTACAACTTCCTGCATGCCGAGAAGATTATTGCTCCTGCATCATTTCAAAGAATCATGCCTGCACCAGCTTCTCCATCCCAAACGAAAGAACCGTCAGAATTCAGCTTGACCCATCCTTGCGCTGGAGGTCGCCACCTGGAAGTAGCACCTGAGGCAGCAGGCATGCAGTTGTTTTTAGCAGTCTGATAGCGAGCTATGACCATCTTCCCTTTCCTTGACTCAACGTTAGTATTCATTTTAATTCCTATGATTGGGTCCAGGTAACTTTGCAGAAACCGAACAGAGATCTCCACAAGTGGTGCTGGTTTATTGTGAACCACTTCATTTCGCACATACTAGCATCTCCACAAGGTCAATAACAGCATGCACCTAGTAACTTATCTAAGGGCACCAGAACTTGGAGCAACCATTCATTCCCTGAATTCTTAATGGATTCCATAGCCGGTAAACACCAAACATTTTCCATCTTATCATATTCCCTGAGTTCTATTTATTTATCTACCTATGCAAAGCTACAACGGAATTATGGCTGAAACACGCCATGAAACTGGAGGTGTAGCGCATGTTTTTTTTAAAAATGGTCGAGGTTCCCTAATCCTAGTAATGTGAGCTATGATCATTTTCACGGACCCATGGTCGTATATAATGTTCACAAGAGGCATCCCCTCTACGAAACCTACCTTTGGTGACAAAGCTATATAAACTATCTAATGGACAAAAATGAAGCTTTTGACGACCTGCATATCAATTTGTCCTACTATAATGCGATGAAGCTTTGAAACTGTACATATCAAGATTTTCATCATACCATTTAGGACTTTGAAAAAAGATATAAAAACTACACTCAACTCCTCCGCCCAAAGCTTCCTTGATAATAAACCAATACTTCAGAATAGAATAATATGAAGATCATACATGAGAACAATGCAAATCAATCTTGCAGCACATCCTAAAACCGTAAAAGCAACGGTGGTTTTTCTTCCACGCAATATTATATCACAATCATGTACCTACGCCAAACAATGAAGAAACGGTTAAACATATAGATCCACCAATGGTGGCGCAGTCGGTTGATTTCCAAGTAACACATACATGGCAGCAAAATTCAAGAAAAATGGACTATGCATTTTCCTCTGCAAACAATACAAATGTGCTCACTTAGAGAGAGCAGCCTAATAAAATAATTTTACCTAGCAACAAAACCGTGAGGCAAATTAATAGCAAGCCCTCAGTGACGCATACAGTAAACTGAACATCAGAGGAATGTGAAAGCAACATTTGAAGCTGATTTAAAATCAAAGCGATATTGACTCGTACAGTAAACTGAACATCCAAAAGGGGATGATGGAGGATGCTGCAGTTTTGGTCAAATTTAAGTTGAACCATTCAATTTAATTTGCAGTTCATACTACTTGTACAGTTGCAAGGTGAATCCAACTCAGATTTGAGTGGTGTAGAGAGAGAGAGAGAGAGAGAGGGGGGGGGGGGGGGGGTAGAAGGCAACCACGAGTCATACCCAGCGCTGAATCTGGCCCGTCCACACGCTCAACATAGGGAGCAGCCAAGGCATGCCCTTGAACCAAGCAGCTACTCCATGGCCTCCCTGCACACGAGTAGAGATGAGATGAGATGTCACGCACGCACGCGTAGATCAAATGAAAAAGAATAATAAGCAAAGGGGAGGAGACGATGGATGCACACACGCATCGGACGCTCCTCTTGGAGGGCATCCCGCGCCATGGGAAGGGGGGAAGGCTAGGGTTCCGGGTGATGGTTGAGATTGGACGCTCGGGCCACTCCAGCTTGTTGGGCCCGTACCTTTGCAGCCTCGCCGCTGCGTCCTCGGAGCTGATGTCGCGGTTCGCTGAGACAACGAGCTCCGCCAGACCGGCACGTCGAGGCAGGAGAGCAGCGCGGCGGCAACCAGCTCGGTGACTGGAGACGAGCAGGGAGGGGGGGATAAGAGCGCGGTGGTGGCCGTGGTGGCAGCAACGGCAGTGGCTGCAGGGAGCGAAGAAGGGCGACGACACGAGGCGAACGGAGGCCACGGCGCGCGGACGAGCGGAGGCCACAACGCGAGGGCGAGCGGAGGCGACGACGCGAAGGCGGGCACATGCGGCGGGGGGAGCAGCTAGGCGGCGACGCGCGAGTGCGGGAGTGAGGCGGCTAGGGTTATCTCCACAGGAGCCACCCCTTTTATACACTTGTGCGTGAAATGACGAAAATGCCCTCGGGGGCGCCGGTATTACGAGCGGTGGCACGAATGGAGTGAAACTATTCATTTGTACAGGGCTCCTCTTCGATCCAACGGTCGGGGTCTTCCAAGGGCTCGATCCGACGGCGCAAATCCGATCAAGCCACTACTAGAAAAAGAACTATAGATGGGATTGACACTAATGACGCACCACCTTCTGATGCGCCATTAGAGTTGAAACTACTAATGGCGCACCTGGCACACGGTGCGCCATTAGTATCAAAAAAAAAATTTGAACTAGTGCGCCTGTCCAACACATAATAATGGCGCATCCATAGGTAGTGCGCCATTACTAGTTGTAACTAGTAATGGCGCACCTGCCAGAGAGTGCGCCACTAATGTTGTTTTTTTTATTATTTTTTTATTCTTTTTTTGCAAAACTACTAATGTACTTATGGCGCACCGAGGGGTGGTGCGCCATTAGTATTGTGCGCCCCTACTTCGTACCGATCCCCTCTCTCTCCCTCGCCCTCGCCCGCGATCTCCTTCCCCGATCTCCTCTCCCGACGCCACCGTCGCCCCGCCCCGACACCACCGTCGCCCCGCCGCCCTCGACGCCACCGTCGCCCCACCGCCCCAGCGCCGCCCCGACACCACCGTCGCCCCGCCGCCCTCGACGCCGCCTCGACGCCACCGTCGCCCCGCCGCCCAGCGCCGCCCCAACACCACTGTCGCCCCGCCGCCCTCGACGCCGCCCCGACGCCACCGTCGCCCCGCCGCCCCAGCGCCGCCCAACACCACTGTCGCCCCGCCGCCCTCGACGCCGCCCCGACACCACCGTCGCCCCACCGCCCTCGACGCCGCCCCGACACCACCGTCGCCCCGCCGCCCCGACACCACCGTCCGTCGCCCCGCCGCCCCGAACCAGGGAGCGGAAGCGCGACCTCCGCCGTCGTAGCAGAAGCAGCGATCCCCATCGCCAGCAGCCCAAGAAAGGTTCCCCTCCCCTCCCTCCCTCCCTCCCTCCCCTACGCCTCCTCACGCGTGGCTCTACGGATCGGTGATCTTTATCGTTTCGTTTTTGTGCTGGATCGATTTAGTTGCTGTGATTGATTTCGTTGATAGTTTAGTTCCCGATATCTCTAGTCCGGTAGCTACTGTTTGGATCTCAAGTAAGCCTCGTGTTCTTGCTTGCGGAATCGTTGACATATACTATATGTTGGTCCTTGCTCAAGATTTGTATAGAGGAGGAATTGAAACATACTATGTTTAAATAAAACATGATATAGTTGGAGCCAGAGCCCTATATGGACCTTACTGGTTCTTGCTGAAGATTTATTGTACTTTCTACTAACGGTATAACTTTTGTGATATGTATTGTTATGTTGGTAAAATAGACAACCTAGATTTACACGCTGGATCTCTAATCCAGAGAGGAGGGAGTATAAGATAGCAAATTTACTTGCAATAAAACAGGGGTTGTTAATTGTAGTTTTGTTTTGGTCTGCAATTGCATATACGGACATTTATTTAATTACCACAAGATCTAAACCAGGATAAGAGCAAAGAGTAATCAGATCTGAACTGAAACTAGCTAGGAGCAGAGCACATTTGTGTAGAAGTAGAGTGCATGAAATATGGGGCTTTTCTGGATGCTGCTGTTCTTGGTAGGATGAACAAGTGGCACCTTGTAGGGTCTTGATTGGTTATGTTGCAAACTGAATATGTAGCTGCTAGGACCCAGTTTCCAATCTAGTCTGTAGTAGTGACATGCTAGTTTAGCACATACTGCTTGTAGTGGGTAGTAGTGGAATGCTATTTTAGATGGTCTATTACTATGTAGGACCTTAATTGGTGGAGTCTCAATGTTGAACTGGGTAGTAGTTAGGAGTCAATTTCTTTAATCCTAGTGTAGCTGCTCTCTTAATACTTGTCTGTAGGTTCTTAATTGTTGGTGTCTCAAAAACTGAATATGTTTTCATAGCATAACTTGAGGGATGGTTTGTTTAGTAAAGTGCGAATTTAGCTATCCCTTACTATATAGATGATTGATCTTTGTCGAAAAATATGTGGATGATTGATAGTATGCTTCCTGTTTCTGCACACAGTGCACTCTGTTATGAACTATATGTATGCTGCACTTTCTTCGTCCGAGTGCATCGATGTAGACGTTTTCCTGCTTGTTGTTGGGAGTGAAAATAAGAACCACTTCTCCCTGGTTAGCAGTAAATACTGCATGCGCAATGCCTGCTGTTTTCTCTTCTGAAATTTATGAATGTCAGTGGATCAACATCTATGTGCCATAAATTGCATTTTCCCTTTTTGCTTGTTGAGGAAACATGTTTTCCATTTACTTGTTTGGCTCATGTTGTTCTTGCTAGGATAACAAAATGGTACCATGTAGGCTCCTGATTGCTGGTATCTGAAAACTGAATTTGTAGCAGTCAGAACTCAGTTTCCAATGTGTTGAAGTAGAGCACATTTGTGTTGAAGCAGAGTGCATGAAAGATAAACTGGGTCCTAGCAGCTACATATTCAGTTTGCAACTTTACTTCCCATCTTAAGGCAAGCCCCATTTTTACTGTTCTTTGTTAGCGGAGCTGCTTGTTTCTAAGAACTTTGATACTATTTGGATCAAAGTTAAATGAGCACATAGATGACAAAAAAAAGTTCAGATTGTATAGCGATGCCGACGTATGTCGTGTACAAGGGTAAGGTTCCCGGAGTCTACGATGACTGGGAGGAGTGTCGGAGACAGGTTCACCGATTCAGCGGTAACAGTTACAAAGGGTACACCACTAGGGCCGAGGCCAAATCTAGATACGCCCGCTATATAGCGGGAGAGGGGAGGGAGCGTTGGAGGAACCGGATGAAGATGAGTTTCATCGTGATGATGCTCATCGTGATGACCGCAGCTCTCTTCTATGTGATGGTAGTTTAGATGATCGATATCGACTTGTAATGTGAAGACAAACTCGCTACTCGCGGTCTCGAGACTTGTAATATAATGTTCTATCTTTGTTCGGTCTTTTCAATTCGGAGACTAATATGATGAATTGTATTCGGAGACTAATATGATGAATTGTATTCAAAGACTAATCTTCTGTTGTATTCGATGAATCTGTTATTGATGTGTGTTGTCTATATTTTGTCAAATTATACATTTTGTAACCTGTGCAAAAAAACAGAAAAAAAAATAAAAAAAACCTAATATTCATACTAATGGCGCATCACATGACAGTGCGCCATTAGTATGACAAAGCATACTAATGGCGTGCGCCATTAGTATGCCTCGGTTACTAATGGCGCATCCCTTCGTCGTGCGCCATTAGTATGCCAAAGCACCTGGGTATACATGGCCCTGGGAGGCATACTAATGGCGCACCGTGGCCTATACTAATGGCGCACCAGTGGTGCGCCATTAGTATACCAGATACTAATGGCGCACCAGTGGTGCACCATTAGTAAAAATTACTAATGGCGTGCTAGTAATGGCGCATCAGTGATGCGCCATTAATGGCCAAATTAGGTGCGCCATTAGTAGCGGTTTTTCTAGTAGTGAGCACTTCGATCCAACGGCTGGGAACCCAAACGGCTGAGGAGCCGGGAGGATCCCTGTCGATCTTATTTCTCGATTCCTACTACTGCCCACCCAATCAAAGGGAGGTCCTCGAGGCTGCATTGGCTCCTACCGCCCACCCAATCAAAGGATAAAAGCTAGCATTTTTTATTTTTTATTTTGAGGTAAACACAAAACATCTTCTGAAAGCATATATATATATATATATATATATATATATATATATATACATAAACACTATTCTGATCACGGGATCAGAATAATATTCTGATCACAACCTGAACTGCTTGAGTAACGCGTCTGAACTTCCCTTTGTACGAACCCGACCTTCGGGCTATGTTCGCAACCGTGGCTTCCCCCGCGAATTATTCTTGTTAGTCGTGTTCTATATGATGTTAGTGTAATCTGCAAACGATTTTTAGCAACTAAATACACGTTTTAAATAGGAATCTCGCTCATAGGCGGATTTTGCACTCGGGTCGTGATGAACTCGCGTTTTTGCAGTTTTACTGCCTGAGTTATTCGACCTGAACTTCCCCTTGTGCTAGGTTGAACTTCCGCCAACATTGCCCAAATGGGGCTTGCTATATACCGTTGGAAAGCTATGGACACCAGTATCATGACCCAAGTTAAATTTTTGGCAAAATGTAAGCGGTTTAAGAGCAATTTTGAAAACCGTTTTTTCTTCATACAAAAAGCGTGAATCGTATTTTCGATCGCATTTCTAAACCGTTTATCGGAATGAGGCATATAATATGGTGTTGAAAAGCTGCTGCAAAACCGCTCCTTCCACATGTTGAAAGTTTTCCCTAATTCCCTATGGTGAAAGAGTAATATGAAAAAACGTAAAATTTCGCAAACCGAACAGCCGAGTTCATATTTTCGATGTCATTTCTAAACGGATAATCCAATTGAAGCATATGATATGGCGTTCGAAAGCTTATGAAAATGCGCTACTTTTTCATGTTGAAAGTTTTTGCTAATTTTGAACGGATTAAGAGTAATCTAGAAAGCGGTACAAGTCCTACCGAGTTCGTATTTTCGAGCTCATTTTTGAACCATGTGGCCGAATGTAACAAATGATATGGTGTTGGAAAGCTTGAACAAATGGGAAACTTTTTGGTATGTATTGTTTCTCCTAATTCTTTACGGTTTTAAGTCAATTTTGAAAATAGCTAAAAACGTATTTTCGCTGTAATTTCTAGGAACTTTATCGGAATGGTGCAAATAATATATCGTTGAAAAGCTACGGAAAATGCGAAACTTCTTCATGTTGGCGACTTTCTCTGATTCCTAGTCATTTTCAAGTAATTTCGAAAACGGCGAGATCATTCGTTCTGCCTTTATCGCGAAACAGGTTCGTCGAAAATGCATCGCGTGAAGTACTTGAACTTCTGTGGCAGTTCTGTTTGAACTTCACTCTGTTTTTTGACGTGATGTTTTTCGCCCGTAATTCTCAAACCACTTACCGTAATTGAGCAAATGATATACCGATGGAAAGCTATTAAAAACACACAACTTTTTTGTCTTGATGAGTTTTTCATACTCGCAACGGTTCAAAATATATTTTTGAATGCGTAAAACAACGTCGTTTTTTGCCTGTTTTTTTCATGTAACTCAAGGTCGGACGTCTCACACTAGAGATCTCGAACTTCACCGGGAGTAGCACGTGAACTTCTAGTAACAAAATATTTTAAGCTTTTTGTTTTCTATTCTTATTTTCCTAACTGAAATGCATTTCGTGTAGTAGTTGAACTTCCCGTTGTTTTCATCTTGAACTTCTGTCATGTATTTTTGTTCGACCTCTCTCACAAGAATTTTTGAACTTCACAGGACAGAAAACTTGAACTTCTAGCAACAACTTTTTTAGAAGTTATTTTATTTTTGAACTTCTTGTTTCCATTCTTTAATAACGAGATAAATCTCAGTTTTCTATAATCATCAAACTTCTGCATCTTTTTAATTTGGACTTCCTTGTTTTATTTTCTTAATATTTTTTTATGAATTTTGGAGTGCTCTATTTTTAAAAGTTGAACTTCTTGTCATTTTATTTTTGAACTTCTTGTTTCCATTCTTTAATAACGAGGAAAATTTGAATTTTCTATAATCATCAAACTTCTCCATCTTTTTAATATGGACTTCCTGGGTTATTTCTTAATCTTTTTTATGAAATTTTGAAGCGCTCTATTATTAAAAGTTGAACTTCTTGTTTCCATTCTTTAATAACGAGGAAAATCTGAGTTTTCTATAATGATTGAACTTCTCCATCTTTTTAATACGGACTTCCTGGTTTTATTCCTTAATGTTTTTCATGAAATTTTGAAGCACCCTATTATTAAAAGTTGAGCTTCTTGTTTCCATTCTTTAATAACGAGAAAAATCTGAGTTTTCTATAATCATCGAACTTCTCCATCTGTTTAATTTGGACTTCCTAGTTTTATTTCTTTTAGTAACGGAAAAATCCTACTTTCTGATAGACATCGAGCCGCTCCGTTTTTAAATTTGAACTTCTAGGTTTATTTTAATAGAGAAAATCTTTTTTATAAAATAGTTTGAGATGCTTTTTTAATGACCTTCTTTGGGTTTGTAACAAGCATTGAACTTCTTCATATTTTTAATTTGAACTTCTTATTTTTAGATTTTTTTTAACTTGATTATCTTGGTTTTGTACTAAAAATTGAACTTCTTGGTTATTTAAATTCGAACCTCTAGGTTTTTATATAATCCCTTTATTATTAAAAAGTTAAACTTCTTTGTATTTTTAATTTGACTTTCTTGGTTCTGTAATAAACATTGAACCTCTCTGTTTGTGAAATTTGAACCTCTAATTTTCTTTTGGAAACATGGAAAATGCTTTCTTTAAATAATTTTTTGAACTACTATGTTTTTAATTTTTTGAACTTCTTTGTTTTAATAAAGAGAGATAAATCCTTTTTTACAAACATTGAATTGCTTTGTTTCTTTTAATTTAAACTTTTAAGTTTTTATTTTGCTTTGTTCACACCACATTTATCCAATTTTCTTCAGGAAAATTCAAACATGGTCTCTTTTATTCGTTATTATGAAACTCTTGTTTCCTTTGCACTTATCTAGCTTATGTATTTGAGCTTACATACCTCTAAAACCTGAACTTCACTTTTTTTTACTCGGAGGGCGTGTTGGAGGAGAGATTTCTCATGGTGGGATGGGAGGACGGGGGTGCGCTGGAGGTGAGCGCGGCAGGTCGCGTCTGAAGGGACGGAAGGTCAGCTCGGAGGGGAGGGCAGGTCGCGTTGGAGTGGAGATTGGTGGCGGGTGGCTGCAGAGGTGGTTGGGGAAGGGGTGGAGGCAAACGTGGTTGGCGCGGCGTCGCCATGACTGTTGAGGCGGAGCTCTGTTGGTTGTTGTCTTGCGTCCCTAGGAGTGCTGTGGGGAGCTACTATGTACAACTAGTACCCTGCCTGCATCACACCTTACGGACACAAAACTGCATGCACTACTTCTCATTCTACAATACTGAATCAGAGATCCATCAAGTAATTATGGCCAATTGAACGTCACCAATAAAAATGTCTGAACATGTTGTACACTGTTTTTTGGTAGTCGCCTATGAACTTCGATACTAGTCCCCTATATGTCAGGAGTGTTCACTAGGTTTTTTAACTCTTTTTTTGCTTATTATTTTTAACTCTATGATTACTCTAGCACACCTAACTTTTGTTTTTATTCAAAGTTCGTTGATGTTGTGTTCACTGGATGAACTGATGTACTTCTTCAGAATCTGTCCATCCTCCCACGACACCGAAGTTACAAAAAATTGCCTGAAAGAAACTAAAGTTACAAAAAAAATGTAGTATAGAGTTTCGACAGTTGAGCAACGAGGAATCATCTGCTTTAAGGAGCATAAACAACAAACCTAGCTGGAGAAGTGCTCAACAACGTACTCTCCAAAGTGATTTGATGTTGTGTCCACTAAACGAACTTCCGTACTTTCTTAGTCTAAACTGTATGAAGATGTGTTGCCCACCTGAACTTCAGCAGAAGAATCAGCCACTGACGAAGGCGAGCAGGAGAAGTAGTTTCTGTTTTCATCTCTACTGCCGCGGGGGAACCAAAGGAAAATTTTCCATCGTGTCCCTGATCTTTCATGCCGGCAACAACAGCAGCAAATAGCAGCAGCAGCGAAACAAGTTTTCTGAGGCGAGCTCCCGAGAACCAGTAGATGCAAACACCCACAAATACAAAAAAATAGTTGTGGAAAACGGATGGGGAGGCAGCTGCCACTCGTGGAGGAGGTGAGCCGCAGATGCAGTGCGTGTGAAGTTCAACTACTAAGATTCGTCCGACGCCTCAGGCACAAGCACGACATCGAGCAAGTGCTCGGGCTCCTCTATGAAGCAGTCGCCGCCGCGTCCTGTCAGCCCAAGGCACCGTCCCGTCCCTCATGCCCAACCTCCCCCCGTCGTCGCCTCGACTGATGCCTCAACCCAGGCACCACCCAGTTAGCGCGTGGTATGGCCGGATGGGGGACGGCGGTGCGCGGAGGCAGGCTGCGACGCACGGGAGGTAGGGCGGCGGTGCGCAGAGGCAGGAGGCGAGCGCGTGGGAGGTTGGGCGCGACGGCGGCGGGGAAAGCTGGGACCACAACACCGGCGATGAGCGCAGGTGGTGGCGGCGGTGGGATCTTGGGGCGGCGGCGTCTCCGGTTGGGGCGTGCGGCGTCTCCGATGGGCGTCGGGGCGGCGGTCTCGTCTCTGGCTGGGGGGTTGGTGGCGGCGGCGCCGCCAGTTGGGGACGGGGCGGCGGGCGCGTCGCCGTTGGGGGCAGGAGGTGTGGGAGGTGGGGCATTGGGGGAGCAGGAGGTGGGGTGAGTTTTTTTGGAACTTTCCATCGAGCCCTATATACGGGTGATCGTGATCCAAATAGTTATTCTAATCCTGGGATTAGAATAGTGCTACTCTCTCTCTCTCTCTCTCTCTCTCTATATATATATATATATATATATATAGGAAAATCCATCCTACCACCTGGGGTAGTTACCCCACATGTCTCATATACTACCATGTGGTACTATATATATATACTATTTTATTATTTTAAATATATTCATATACTATATCTAAGATATTTCAAAGCTAGTTACATGAAAAAATTGCATATGAGCCCACAGTTTTTGTTATATTTGTGAAATACGTACATATTTGTACGTAAAAAAGAGCATACTCAAAACAAGGTATATACTACCTAAAAAATATTATATATACTACCTAATCATTGTTATATACTACATACTACACGTACATACTCTCGGTTTCGTTAGAAACTACATACAAAACGCAAGTGGTGGTAACTACCACTGCTTGTAGGAAACATTTGTCCTATATATATATATCCCATCCCTCTTCTCATCAAGTATAATGTTTACGAGAAAACATCTTCTAGAAGCATACATACCATCCCTCTTCTCATAAGTATTATGTTTGCGAGAAAACATCTTCCAAAAAAATGTCTTAGTCATCAGTCAAACAGACTCTTTCCCCACGCCTGCGTCACTCCTGGCGGCGGCTCGGGCGGAATCCTATCCGCAGCCGCCGCCGCCCCCCTCCCCTGCTTCCTCCTCCCTCGCCGTCGCCGGCGGGCTAAGCCCGGCCGGCCGACGGTGGCGGCGGGGCGCTTCCTCGCCCTGCGGTGTGCTCTCGCGGTAGGGGAGGCTTGGTCCTTCTGCGGCCTCTCCTCGGCGTGGCGTCGTCGGCGCCGGCGAGTCTTCTTCGCGTCGCGTGGTAGCTCTCCTCTGGCAGGTCTTGGCGGGGTGGCGGCCCCCTTTTCCTCATGTGCGAGCTCTTGCAGGTGCTCGTCGTCGGATGTGGCGGCTCGCCGGATCTGGGCCAGCTTCGGCCGATTCTGGCCCCATCAGGAGGCTGCCCTGACTGGGGCCCTGGTCTTCAGCTTGGATGCGGTGAGGGGTGGTGTTTTGCACGTATTTGGCCCGGGCGCTTGTTCTAGAGGGTCGGGATGAAGTGCAAGTGCTCCGGCTCGGCTCTTGGTGTTGTGCTTCAGCCACGCGATGGAGGTATGTGGTTGCCGGGGCGGCGGCCCCGGATTTGGTGGTGGCGGCTTCGGCCAGGGGGCGGTGAGTGTCTGGACGTGGCAGATCGAGGGATCCCGTGGCCAGATTGGAGTCGTACGGCAGGCGGAGCCAGGTTTCGGCAGCGCTGCGGCTGCTGTCCTGGTGGTCGCGCAGGACGACCTCAACTGGAGCGGGCACTGAAGGGAGGTGCTCTGCGAGGCTTGGTGGGCAGGGTTTATGGCCGGCCGGTTCGGGCAGTTGGTGGTCGAGCTTCACCAGGAGAAATCCTATCTCCGGCTTTGCTGGATACGACAACGGCGACGCCGACGGGTATCGTGCTCTTTCTTGAAAGCGTCACTGATGTGTGCTGCTCCTCCCCTCCTCCCCGTGGCCATAGCTCCGGAGGGAAACCTCAGATCTGCAAGATTGGGCGATGAAGGCGTCATCACGTCTTCTATCTCCTTGGTGGTCGTTTGCGGCGGGCACGGTCGGCGCAAGTCCTGCATATTTCCCAGGTGATGCTCGTCGTCAAAGTCGGACTGTCAGTTGTTTGTGCGTGTGGTCATCTGTTGGCATGTGCCGTCGTGTCTTCTGTTGCATGTCGGTGGCCAGGTTGGCCGGTGGTGCCCATGTGTTTGTGGGTTGGATCGGATGTATCGGTTTTAGCCCGGTTTTCCGTCAATTAACCGGGCAATTCTCACTTCTTCTTAATTGCCTTGTTTAAAAAAACATCTTCTAAAAGCATACATACCACCCCTCTTCTCATAAGTACTAGATCAGGATCGCGCATTGTGTTGGGGAACGTAGTAATTTCAAAAAGTTCCTACGCACACGCAAGATCATGGTGATGCATAGCAACGAGAGGGGAGAGTATTGTCCATGTACCCTCATAGACCGAAAGCGGAAGCGTTATAACAACGCGGTTGATGTAGTCGTACGTCTTCACGGCCCGACCGATCAAGCACCAAAACTACGGTACCTCCGAGTTCTAGCACACGTTCAGCTCGATGACGATCCCCGGACTCCGATCCAGCAAAGTGTCAGGGATGAGTTCCGTCAGCACGACGGCATGGTGACGATCTTGATGTTCTACCGTCGCAGGGCTTCGCCTAAGCACCGTTACAATATTATCGAGGATTATGGTGGAGGGGGGCACCGCACACGGCTAAGAGATCTCAAGGATCAATTGTTGTGTCTATGGGATGCCCCACTGCCCCCGTATATAAAGGAGCAAGGGGGGAGGCGGCCGGCTTAGGAGGAGGGCGCGCCAAGGGGGGAGTCCAGGACTCCTCCTTCCCTTGTTGGAGTAGGAGAGAAGGAAAGAGGAGGGGGGGGGGAATAAGGAAAAGGGGGCTGCACCCCTTGTCCAATTCGGACCAGAGGGGGGCGCGCGCCTCCTTCCTTTTGGCCTCTCTCCTCCATTCCCGTATGGCCCAATAAGGCCCATCTACTCCCCGGCGAATTCCCGTAACTCTCCGGTACTTCGAAAAATACCTGAATCACTCGGAACCTTTCCGATGTCCGAATATAGTCGTCCAATATATCGATCTTTACGTCTTGACCATTTCGAGACTCCTCGTCATGTCACCGATCTCATCCGGGACTCCGAACTCCTTCGGTACATCAAAACTCATAAACTCATAATATAACTGTCATCGAAACCTTAAGCGTGCGGACCCTACGGGTTCGAGAACAATGTAGACATGACCGAGACACGTCTCCGGTCAATAACCAATAGCGGAACCTGGATGCTCATATTGGCTCCCACATATTCTACGAAGATCTTTATCGGTCAAACCGCATAACAACATACGTTGTTCCCTTTGTCATCGGTATGTTACTTGCCCGAGATTCGATCGTTGGTATCTCAATACCTAGTTCAATCTCGTTACCGGCAAGTCTCTTTACTCGTTCCGTAATACATCATCTCACAACTAACTCATTAGCTGCAATGCTTACAAGGCTTATGTGATGTGCATTACCGAGAGGGCCCAGAGATACCTCTCCAACAATCGGAGTGACAAATCCTAATCTCGAAATACGCCAACCCAACATGTACCTTTGGAGACACCTGTAGAGCACCTTTATAATCACCCAGTTACGTTATGACGTTTGGTAGCACACAAAGTGTTCCTCCGGTAAACGGGAGTTGCATAATCTCGTAGTCATAGGAACATGTATAAGTCATGAAGAAAGCAATAGCAACATACTAAACGATCGAGTGCTAAGCTAACGGAATGGGTCAAGTCAATCACATCATTCTCCTAATGATGTGATCCCGTTAATCAAATGACAACTCATGTCTATGGTTAGGAAACATAACCATCTTTGATCAACGAGCTAGTCAAGTAGAGGCATACTAGTGACACTCTGTTTGTCTATGTATTCACACATGTATTATGTTTCCGGTTAATACAATTCTAGCAAGAATAATAAAAATTTATCATGAAATAAGGAAATAAATAATAACTTTATTATTGCCTCTAGGGCATATTTCCTTCAGTCTCTCACTTGCACTAGAGTCAATAATCTAGTTCACATTGCCATGTGATTTAACAGTAATAGTTCACATCACCATGTGATTAACACCCATAGTTCGCATCGATATGTGATCAACACCCAAAGGGTTTACTAGAGTCAGTAATCTAGTTCACTTCTCTATGTGATTAATACCCAAAGAGTACTAAGGTGTGATCATGTTTTGCTTGTGAGATATAGTCAATGGGTCTGTCACATTCAGATCCGTAAGTATTTTGCAAATTTCTATGTCAACAATGCTCTGCATGGAGCTACTCTAGCTAATTGCTCCCACTTTCAATATGTATCTAGATCGAGACTTAGAGTCATCTAGATTAGTGTCAAAACTTGCATCGATGTAATCCTTTACAACGAACCTTTTGTCACTTCCATAATTGAGAAACATATCATTATTCCACTAAGGATAATTTTGACCGCTGTCCAGTGATCTACTCCTAGATCACTATTGTACTCTGTTGCCAAACTCAGTGGTAGGGTATACAATAGATCTGGTACACATCATGGCATACTTTATAGAACCTATGGCCAAGGCATAGGGAATGACTTTCATTCTCTTTCTATCTTCTGCCGTGGCCGGGCTTTGAGTCTTACTCATTTTCAAACCTTGTAACACAGGCAAGAACTCTTTCTTTGACTGTTCCATTTTGAACTACTTCAAAATCTTGTCAAGGTATGTACTCATTGAAAAAACTTATCAAACGTCTTGATCTATCTCTATAGATCTTGATGCTCAATATGTAAGCAGCTTCTTCGAGGTCTTTCTTTGAAAAACTCCTTTCAAACACTCCTTTATGCTTTGCAGAATAATTCTACATTATTTCCGATCAACAATATGTCATTCACATATACTTATCAGAAATGTTGTAGTGCTCCCACTCACTTTCTGGTAAATACAGGCTACACCGCAAGTCTGTATAAAACTATATGCTTTAATCAACTTATCAAAGCGTATATTCCAACTCCGAGATGCTTGCACCAGTCCATAGATGGATCGCTGGAGCTTGCACATTTTGTTAACACCTTTAGGATTGAAAAAACCTTCTGGTTGCATCATATACAACTCTTCTTTAAGAAATCCATTAAGGATTGCAGTTTTGTTATCCATTTGCCAGATTTCATAAAATGCGGCAATTGCTAACATGATTCGGATAGACTTTAAGCATCGATACGAGTGAGATCTCATCGTAGTCAACACCTTGAACTTTGTCAAAAACCTTTTTCGACAAGTCTAGCTTTGTAGATAGTAACACTACTATCAGTGTCCGTCTTCCTCTTGAAGATCCATTTAATCCCAATGGCTCGCCGATCATTGGGCAAGTCAACCAAAGTCCATACTTTGTTCTCATACATGGATCCCATCTCAGATTTTAGAGCCTCAAGCCATTTTGCGGAATCCGGGCTCATCATCGCTTCCTCATAGTTTGTAGGTTCGTCATGGTCAAGTAGCATGACCTCCAGAACAGGATTACCGTACCACTCTGGTGCGGATCTCACTCTGGTTTACCTACGAGATTCAGTAGTAACTTGATCTGAAGTTACATGATCATCATCATTAGCTTCCTCACTAATTGGTGTAGTAGTCACAAGAACAGATTTCTGTGATGAACTACTTTCCAATAAGGGAGCAGGTATAGTTACCTCATCAAGTTCTACTTTCCTCCCACTCATTTCTTCCGAGAGAAACTCCTTCTCTAGAAAGGATCCATTCTTAGCAACGAATATCTTGCCTTCGGATCTGTGATAGAAGGTGTACCCAACAATAACTTTTTGGGTATCCTATGAAGACACACTTTTCCGATTTAGGTTTGAGCTTATCAGGATGAAACTTTTTCACATAAGCATCGCAACCCCAAACTTTAAGAAACGACAACTTTGGTTTCTTGCCAAACCATAGTTCGTACAGTGTCGTCTCAACAGATTTAGATGGTGCCCTTTTAACGTGAATGCAGCTGTCTCTAATGCATAACCCCAAAACGATAGTGGTAGATCGGTAAGAGACATCAAAGATTGCACTGACGAGACGAACCCGGATACGCAGTCCGTTCGTCCGCCGCACACCCCTAACCTATCGAACCCGCAACTTTCCCCCTCCGGCTCCTCTGCCCGAAAACACGGAACACCGGGAATACTTTCCCGGATGTCTTCCCCCTTCGTCGGTATCACCTACTACCGCGTTAGGGCACACCGAACACCGCGTATTGCCTTGTTATATTTTGTGATGCTTTGTTTGCCCTGTATTCATTATTTCTTCCCCCTCTTCTCTCCCGTAGACTACGAGACCGACGCTGCTGCTGACCAGTTCGACTACGGAGTTGACGACCCCTCTCTCTTGCCAGAGCAACCAGGCAAGCCCCCCCTTTGATCACCAGATATCGCCTACTCTTCTCTATACTGCTTGCATTAGAGTAGCATAGCATGTTACTGCTTTCCGTTAATCCTATTCTGATGCATAGCCTGTCATTGTTGCTACAGTCATTGATACCTTACCCGCAATCCTAAATGCTTAGTATAGGATGCTAGTGTTCCATCAGTGGCCCTACACTCTTGTCCGTCTGCCATGCTATACTACTGGGCCGTGATCACCTCGGGAGGTGATCACGGGCATATGCTATATACTTTACACTGTTACATTACTGGTGATACTGTTTGGAGATGGGGGCTGAAGGGGCAGGTGGCTCCATCCAGGTAGTGGTGGGCCTGAGTTCCCGACGGCCCCCGACTGTTACTTTGTGGCGGAGCGGCAGGGCAGGTTGAGACCACCTAGGAGACAGGTGGACCTGGCCCTGTTCGGCGTTCGCGGATACTTAACACGCTTAACGAGATCTTGGTATTTGATCTGAGTTGGCTACGAGCCTATACGCACTAACCATCTACGTGGGAGTAGTTATGGGTATCCCGACGTCGTGGTATCAGCCGAAGCACTTCAGACGTCAGCGACGGAGCGGCGCGCGCCGAATTGGACTGGAACGCCACTAGGCTAGGTCTGCTTTCGGCCGCCCTCGCAACGTGCAGGTGTGCTATGGGCGATGGGCCCAGACCCCTGTGCGCTTAGGTTTAGACCGGCGTGCTGGCCTCTCTGCTTTGCCTAGGTGGGGCTGCGACGTGTTGATCTTCCGAGGCCGGGCATGACCCAGGAAAGTGTGTCCGGCCAAATGGGATCAAGCGTGTTGGGTTATGTGGTGCACCCCTGCAGGGAAGTTAATCTATTCGAATAGCCGTGATCTTCGGTAACAGGACGACTTGGAGTTGTACCTTGACCTTATGACAACTAGAACCGGATACTTAATAAAACACACCCTTCCAAGTGCCAGATACAACCGGTGGTCGCTCTCTCTCAGGGATATAAGGAGGGGATCGCCGGGTAGGATTATGCTACTGGAGATGCTACTTGGAGATGCTACTTGGAGGACTTCAATCTACTCTCTTCTACTTGATGCAAGACGGTGGCTGCGAGAAGCGTAGTCTTCGACAGGATTAGCTATCCCCCTCTTATTCTGGCATTCTGCAGTTCAGTCCACTGATATGGCCTCCCTACACATATACCCATGCATATGTAGTGTAGTTCCTTGCTTGCGAGTACTTTGGATGAGTACTCACGGTTGCTTTCTCCCCCCTTTTTTCCCCTTTCCTTTCTTTCTGGTTGTCGCAACCAGATGCTGGAGCCCTGGAGCCAGACGCCACCGTCGACGACGACCCCTACTACACCGGAGGTGCCCCTACTACGTGCAGCCTGCTGACAACGACCAGGAGTAGTTAGGAGGATCCCAGGCAGGAGGCCTGCGCCTCTTTCGATCTATATCCCAGTTTGTGCTAGCCTTCTTAAGGCAAACTTGTTTAACTTATGTCTGTACTCAGATATTGTTGCTTCCGCTGACTCGTCTATGATCGAGCACTTGTATTCGAGCCCTCGAGGCCCCTGGCTTGTATTATGATGCTTGTATGACTTATTTTATTTGTAGAGTTGTGTTGTGATATCTTCCCATGAGTCCCTGATCTTGATCGTACACATTTGCGTGCATGATTAGTGTACGATTAAATCGAGGGCGTCACAAGTTGGTATCAGAGCCGACTGCCTGTAGGAATCCCCCTTCCAACTCCTTGGCCGAAGTCGAGTCTAGACTTTACAAAACTTTTACTAACATGGTTGTGCGGCCCATGGGCCCACGTCGCCATTGGGTGGTAGTAGGATCTTTTACTCCTCGACCTTTACTCTGGGACTCTGAACTCTCTTCTACTCGGGTTAAACGATTTCTACTGAAATCTGACTTTAGGTTCTCGAAAATACTTTCTCCCGGAGAGCCCCTTCAGTCCAGGTGATCGCCGGCTACACCAGAAGATTTCGAAGTTACTCGCCGAAACTCTTTTGAAACTTTGTGCCCGTTGCCTTTGCAATTCCCTACCATCGAAATATCCCTATGGATAAATACATACACTTGACGTTCTTACTTTTATTCTCAGTTGATCTTGTTATTACAAGATACCCCGAAATTCTCTCTATTGATCCGAGAATGTCTTGTGCCTACTGTCTTGCAATTCCTTGTCACCTGAATACCCCTATGGATAATTCTCGCACTTGTCGAGTAACCGCTTATCCCCAGTTGTTCACGTGTTTGACAAAAGTCTTCAAAATAATATTCGATCTTCCGAAAATCCTCTGGAGCCTTTGGCTCTTGAAATTCTTGCTTGCTTGCATTATGGTTAATCCCATAAGTCTCGTAGTCTTAATGACATTCCTTGTCATTATCATTTTGAGTCTGTTGACTCAATATGTTTGCGAATACCCGCAAACATCATTGATCCTTATAAATTACCTTCCGGCTGAGCTGCCATTCTTTTAACTGGAATTGGTTCTCTACCAATCCAATTGTCGTTGATTGTACCCTACGGCTATTCAACTTATCCATCCCTAATCAGAGCATTGCTTCTGATCCCTTAAATTGGAAATCATAATTCCTTTGCATTTGACAATTGAGTTAGTTAGTTGTTTCTATAATTTGATCTCCTTGCACTCTTCTTCCTCTAGTTGAGTACCGATGCTCACGTCAGATCCCTTGTGGACCACCAGATCCTTTGTTGGATTTTATCTGACAACGCCCTTCATATTCAATAACCTTGTGAGCCTTTCCTCTGATACATAATGCCTTTGGTAAATTGTATCCTCTGCTTTCTTAACCATGCTCTGTCTTCGAGCTTGAGTTAATTACTTCTAAAGATTCTGGTATATGATTCTAAGATGCCCCGATGGGTTGAACCTATGCCTTCCTTAATAGGTGTGAACTCGAAAGTTTTCACGAGTCGTACTCTTCTGGTATTTTGCCAAATAAAATTTCAAAACTACAACTTCATTGAGCGCGGGAAGTGAATGAAAGGTTGTGCATTGGAGAAGTGGGAGTCGACCTTGAACTTTGTGTTCATGTCCATGGACACGATGTAGATCCTGTCATAGAAGCTTCTTGTAAATATAACTATTTCCTTGATAACTAACATATGGTATCTGTGAATTGATCCCTTGCAACCGTGGTTCCGACCATGATTGTTCTTCTTTGATCTCATTTCTCGGACAATTTAAAACAATTCTCTCCTATGGATCAATACGCCAGTCCAACCTTTACTTTGATCTTGTGTCGAGTATTACCCCCCTGGTATCTCGAGATTATCATGGAACTGCATAACTTCTTATGAGTTCTTCATCAAGTGCTACCTTCCAACTAATTCCAATTTTTCACGGGCTCTGAGTTATTGAACACTCAAAGACACCGATAACTGAACCGAGTCCGCTCTTCGGTTCAACAACTCTTCAGAAGGCTTCTATAAGTACGAGTTTGTACCCGATCACGCCATTCCTAGCCTGTTTGGCTATATCATTGTCGTGACGATTCTAACTGTGCTACCTGGTCCTTATTCTCGGAGCACCAATTTTCGACGATGAACTAACCTTATGTCGATCCTCATCGTCATATCATTTCGCTTGAACAACAAGCTTGGTTTCGAGTTTGTGTCTTACCCATGGTTCCAATAACCTTTCGCTTCATCACCCCTTTCAACTTGATGTCATCGCCGATCGATTACATCTTCATGAGATCTCTTGACAAATGTGTCGTGATCATCATGAGCATTATGAGCTCTTCCAGGATATCGATTGAATTCATGATGAGAAATACCATCCTTGCCCTCGGTGATCTGTATTATCATCGACCACTTTATTGACTTCCCTCCAACACAAACTTGTCGTGTTTTGTGTTATACCTTGAGTTCCTTGCTATCCAGCATCTGTTCTTCTTTACCTTGGAGTATTACCCTTTACATGTCAAGAGTGTGGCAAGAAATTCACCACCCTTAAGAATTCTTGACACAAGTGATACTTATTAACATCACCATTCTTTCCTTGGTCCTCGTGTTGTTTCTAACCGGAAAACCGACAAATGGTCTGTGAGGTGTAAATTCTAAACTTCTAGCAACCCTATTGCTTTGAAGTTTATTACTTATTGAATCATCATTCGAACATTGATCGTGCTACCTAGTCCAGATTCCTGGGTACACCCTTCTATCATTGTTCAGTTGTGTATGTTTCCCTCGAGCATACATCATTATATCATTTGATCCGCCAAATGATTATCTCCTTGTTCACATAATTGTGGAAATCCATCTTTTTGGAATTCTCGATGAATGGTCGCTGAGTCCATCATCCACATCCTCATCTTCTCCTTGGTTAATGACGAACTATTGTTTCGAAACTTGCTTCTATAGTTCATTTCCCGAGAATCTTACAATGTCATCTCGCCAATTGTGTTACACCTTTTCTTCTCAGACATCCTGAGTCTGACATATCCTAACACCAATCAGATCTGAATCTCGGTCAGATATGATGGTTGGGATATATTTTCAAGAGTTATAACAATGGTCTTTATGTGACCGGTAAGGTGATGACATGCCTAGCGCATCGGGCCGGAGGACCCATTGTTATAGTTTTCCTTTTTAGCAAGGTTAATCATTCTTCCATGAGGAAATTGTAAGACTTATTCTATAAGTTGTTTCCGATGGATCCTTTGTATCCAAAGTCCGACCTTTGCTTGAAGACCATGTCAATGCTATCTCGAAGCATGTCTGTGATACTCCGATTTTCAAACAAGAACATTTAAAGCAAATGCTAAATTTTCCTTATCAATTATCCAAACACCTTTGTATGGATAGTGTCATGAAATTTCTCTCCCCTTACCTAAAGGGTTTTCTACATGATATCCTGCCACGGATACCATGCTCTGCTTATCCTTGGGAAGGATATATCCCTGAATTATGTGACTAAGACACATTTTTCCTTTCCATCGCCTGATTAATCTGATAATCATATGTCCTTTCCATTGTTTGGTTTAACCTTTCTTGAGGTCTATATGATCTAAGCAGTAATATTCTTCTGCTTATGTAAACACCTTGGTGTACGACCGTGTCAGTAAGACCCTGTTACTATTGTTGATGACATTTCGGTAGCCATCGATGGACGAGAACCTTGCCTATTGGCCCGCCTCGTTCAACGAGCAGGAAAATGGTTCTCTTCGTCCCTCGCCCTTGGTACCGATGTTGTTGCCGACATAACCGACAGACTATCCTCTGGCATGCCTTGCTTACATGATCATGCAAGATGTCATTGTCCTTCCTACTTTTAATCCACATGGTGGGCCCATAACCCACAGTTCCACAGGATCGAAACCTAACTCTCCTGTACCCCCCTGTACCCAAGGTTGTTCCTCGCACGTGGCCTCGTATGTAATTCATGAGCCACCTTCAATCTGGTATCAGACAAATACTTATTCTCGTGGCTTCGAACCCCTTTCACGCCACATATCAGACATCGAACGATTGCCTGCCCGCTCGAAACTTCCCAGGATACCTCCTTACTCTGCTCTTGATATTTTCTTAAGTTTCAATTCGAGAGTTACTTCCGCCACCCTCCCCGATGTTATCGACCAGACAGTCAAACCTGCAGAGGTCCATTCTCTCGGAATACCCACCCTTTATCCTTTCGTAAGTACGATGGAACCCCGAAGAAAGGACGACAAACTTCATCATGATGACCTGAAGGAGAGGACTGAAGACATCAATGTAATGGGTCGACCTCTTCGAGAAGAGCTACTATGATCGAGAAGAATCGTTAGAATTTCGTAACCAGACCCCTTCCCCCTTATAACCGATCCTAAATCTCGGGACGAGATTTCTTGTAGTGGAGGAGAATTGTGACGCCCGGGTAATTAAGCTACAGTGATTCCCCGCTAATGATGCCACGTCACCACGGTTACTGTGATAAACTCTCGATAGTTCAGAACCGAAACAAATTCAAAATTTAAATAAAAGAAAACAATAAAAGTTTTTAAAAATTAAAATAAAAATGTTCGGTGGTTGCCAAATATTACAAAGATAATTATGGTGTAAGGTTCACAATTTTATAAAATGCCTAAGTGTTTATAAATAAATAAAAACAGAAAAGAAAATAAATAAAAAGAAAACAGAAAACAATACAAAAAAAGGAGAAGAGAAACCCCCCTGGGCTTCGGCCCAGCTGGCCACAACCCCCCACTGGGCCAACCCACCGGCCCAACCGGCCACCACTCCCTCTCCTTACCCCCCCACCCCCGCAAACCCTAGCCTGCACCCACGCCCCACTCGCCCCACTCGCCCCCCTCCTCTCGCCCGATCTGGATCAGGATCCAGAGGAGACCACCGCCGTTCCTCCCCCCCCGCCCCGAACCACCCAACACCGGCGCTCCGCCGGCCCCCACCCGCATCGCCGCCGTCGCCTCGTCCCGTCACCCACCCCGAGGCCGCCGGGTCGATCCGCGCCGCCCCTCACCGATTGGGCGCCGCCGCCCGAAGCCCGCGCAACCGCCGCCGAACGCCGCCTCCTCAACCTCCTCCTCGCCGGTCCTCCCCGACCGTCCCCGAGCCCGCTGCCATTCCCCCTACGGCCTCAGTGAGCCCCGCCTCGCTCCCTCTCTCTCCCTCGTGCGCTCGCGCTAGTCGTCGCCGGTCCCTTCCCGGGCGGCCGTGCCCGTGCCGGCCCCGCGCCCCCTCCCCTGCGAAACGAGGCCGGCACGGGCACGGCCGCCCGGGAAGGGACCGGCGACGACTAGCGCGAGCGCACGAGGGAGAGAGAGGGAGCGAGGCGGGGCTCACTGAGGCCGTAGGGGGAATGGCAGCGGGCTCGGGGACGGTCGGGGAGGACCGGCGAGGAGGAGGTTGAGGAGGCGGCGTTCGGCGGCGGTTGCGCGGGCTTCGGGCGGCGGCGCCCAATCGGTGAGGGGCGGCGCGGATCGACCCGGCGGCCTCGGGGTGGGTGACGGGACGAGGCGACGGCGGCGATGCGGGTGGGGGCCGGCGGAGCGCCGGTGTTGGGTGGTTCGGGGCGGGGGGGGGGGGGAGGAACGGCGGTGGTCTCCTCTGGATCCCGATCCAGATCGGGCGAGAGGAGGGGGGCGAGTGGGGCGAGTGGGGCGTGGGTGCAGGCTAGGGTTTGCGGGGGTGGGGGGTAAGGAGAGGGAGTGGTGGCCGGTTGGGCCGGTGGGTTGGCCCAGTGGGGGGGTTGTGGCCAGCTGGGCCGAAGCCCAGGGGGGTTTCTCTTCTCCTTTTTTTTGTATTGTTTTCTGTTTTCTTTTTATTTATTTTCTTTTCTGTTTTTATTTATTTATAAACACTTAGGCATTTTATAAAATTGTGAACCTTACACCATAATTATCTTTGTAATATTTGGCAACCACCGAAAATTTTTATTTTAATTTTTAAAAACTTTTATTGTTTTCTTTTATTTAAATTTTGAATTTGTTTCGGTTCTGAACTATCGAGAGTTTATCACAGTAACCGTGGTGACGTGGCATCATTAGCGGGGAATCACTGTAGCTTAATTACCCGGGCGTCACAATCCAATAAAGTACGGTTATGACATTCGGACACACCATTATGCTGTGGTGTTCCAGGAGGCATGAGTTTGTGAAACTATTCCACATTGTTTTAATTGAAGACCAAACTCGTAACTCAAATATTTGTCTCCATGATCAGATCGTAGAAACATTATTTTCTTGTCACGATGATTTTCCACTTCACTCTGAAATTCTTTGAATTTTTCAAATGTTTCAGACTTATGTTTCATCAAGTAGATATACCCATATCTGCTCAAATCATCTGTGAAGGTCAGAAAATAACGATACCCGTTGTGAGCCTCAACACTCATCGGACCGCATACATCAGTATGTATTATTTCCAATAAGTCAGTTGCTCGCTCCATTGTTTCGGAGAACGGAGTCTTAGTCATCTTGCCCATGAGGCATGGTTCGTAAGCATCAAGTGATTCATAATCAAGTGATTCCAAAGTTCCATCAACATGGAGTTTCTTCATGCGCTTTACACCAATATGACCTAAACGGCAGTGCCACAAATAAGTTGCACTATCATTATTAACTTTGCATCTTTTGGCTTCAATATTATGAATATGTGTATCACTACGATCGAGATCCAATGAACCATTTTCATTGGGTGTGCAACCATATAAGGTTTTATTCATGTAAACAAAACAACAATTATTCTCTAACTTAAATGAATAACCGTATTGCAACAAACATGATCAAATCATATTCATGCTCAACGCAAACACTAAATAACACTTATTTAGTTTCAACACTAATCCCGAAAGTATAGGGAGTGTGCGATGATGATCATATCAACCTTGGAACTACTTCCAACACACATCGTCACTTCACCCTTAACTAGTTTCTGTTCATTCTACAACTCCCGTTTTGAGTTACTACTCTTTAGCAACTGAACCAGTATCAAATACCGAGGGGTTGCTACGAACACTAGTAAAATACACATCAATAATCTGTATATCAAATATACCTTTGTTCACTTTGCCATCCTTCTTATCCGCCAAATACTTGGGGCAGTTCCGCTGCCAGTGACCAGTCCCTTTGCAGTAGAAGCACTTAGTCTCAGGCTTAGGTCCAGACTTGGGCTTCTTCACTTGAGCAGCAACTTGCTTGCCGTTCTTTTTGAAGTTCCCCTTTCTTCCCTTTACCCTTTTCTTGAAACTAGTGGTCTTGTCTACCATCAACACTTGATGTTTTTCTTGATTTCTACCTTTGTCGATTTCAGCATCACGATGAGCTTGGGAATCGTTTCCGTTATCCCTTGCATATCATAGTTCATCACGAAGTTATACTAACTTGGTGATGGTGACTAGAGAATTATGTCAATCACTATCTTATCTGGAAGATTAACTCCCACTTGATTCAAGCGATTGTAGTACCCAGACAATCTGAGCACATGCTCACTGCTTGAGCTATTCTCCTCCATCTTTTAGCTATAGAACTTGTTGGAGACTTCATATCTCTCAACTCGGGTATTTGCTTGAAATATTAACTTCAACTCCTGGAACATCTCATATGGTCCATGATGTTCAAAACGTCTTTGAAGTCCCGATTCTAAGCCGTTAAGCATGGTGCACTAAACTATCAAGTAGTCATCATATTGAGCTAGTCAAATGTTTATAACGTCTGCATCTGCTCCTGCAATAGGTCTATCACCTAGCGGTGCATCAAGGACATAATTCTTCTGTGCAACAATGATGATAAACCTCAGATCACGGATCCAATCCGCATCATTGCTACTAACATTTTTCAACTTAGTTTTCTCTAGGAACATATCAAAAATTAAATGGGGAGCAACATCGCGAGCTATTGATCTACAACATAGATATGCTAATACTACCAGGACTAAATTCATGATAGATTAAAGTTCAATTAATCATATTACTTAAGAACTCCCACTTAGATAGACATCCCTCTAATCCTCTAAGTGATCACGTGATCCATATCAACTAAACCATGTCCGATCATCACGTGAGATGGAGTAGTTTTAATGGTGAACATCACTATGTTGATCATATCTACTATATGATTCACGCTCGACCTTTCGGTCTCCATGTTCCGAGGCCATATCTGTTATATGCTAGGCTCGTCAAGTTTAACCTGAGTATTCCGCGTGTGCAACTGTTTTGCACCCGTTGTATTTGAACATAGAGCCTATCACACCCGATCATCACGTGGTGTCTCAGCACGAAGAACTTTCGCAACGGTGCATACTCAGGGAGAACACTTATACCTTGATAATTTAGTGAGAGATCATCTTATAAAGCTACCGACGAACTAAGCAAAATAAGATGTATAAAAAGATAAACATCACATGCAATCATAATATGTGACATGATATGGCCATCTTCATCTTGTGCCTTCGATCTCCATCTCCAAAGCATTGTCATGATCTCCATCGTCACCGGCATGATACCATGATCTCCATCATCTTGATCTATATCAATGTGTCGTCACATGATCGTCTCACCAACTATTGCTCTTGCAACTATTGCTATCGCATAGCGATAAAGTAAAGCAATTATTTGGCGCTTGCATCTTATGCAATATAGAGACAACCATAAGGCTTTTGCCAGTTGCCGATAACTTCAACAAAACATGATCATCTCATACAACAACTTATATCTCATCACATCTTGACCATATCACATCACAACATGCCCTGCAAAAACAAGTTAGACGTCCTCTACTTTGTTGTTGCAAGTTTTACGTGGCTGCTACGGGCTGAGCAAGAACCGTTCTTACCTACGCATCAAAACCACAACGATAGTTTGTCAAATTGGTGCTGTTTTAACCTTCGCAAGGACCGGGCTTAGTCACACTCGATTCAACTAAAGTTGGAGAAACTGACACCCGCTAGTCACCTATGTGCATAGCACGGCGGTAAAACCAGTCTCGCGTAAGCGTACGCGTAATGTCGGTCCGGGCCGCTTCATCCAACAATACCGCTGAACCAAAGTATGACATGCTATTAAGCAGTATGACTTATATCGCCGACAACCACTTGTGTTCTACTCGTGCATATGACATCTACGCATAAAACCTAGGCTCGGATGCCACTGTTGGGGAACGTAGTAATTTCAAAAAAAATCCTACGCACACGCAAGATCATGGTGATGCATAGCAACGAGAGGGGAGAGTATTGTCCACGTACCCTCATAGACCAAAAGCGGAAGCGTTATAACAACGCGGTTGATGTAGTCATACGTCTTCACGGCCCGACCGATCAAGCACCGAAACTACGGTACCTCCGAGTTCTAGCACACGTTCAGCTCGATGACGATCCCCGGACTCCGATCCAGCAAAGTGTCAGGGATGAGTTCCGTCAGCACGACGGCGTGGTGACGATCTTGATGTTCTACCGTCGCAGGGCTTCGCCTAAGCACCGCTACAATATTAGCGAGAATTATGGTGAAGGGGGCACCGCACACGACTAAGAGATCTCAAGGATCAATTGTTGTGTCTATGGGGTGCCCCCCTACCCCCGTATATAAAGGAGCAAGGGGGGAGGCGGCCGGCCTAGGAGGAGGGCGCGCCAAGGGGGGAGTCCTACTCCCACCGGGAGTAGGACTCCTCCTTCCCTTGTTGGAGTAGGAGAGAAGGAAAGAGGGGGAGAGGAACAAGGAAAAGGGGGCTGCACCCCTTGTCCAATTCGGACCAGGGGGGGGGGGGGCGCCTCCTTCCTTTTGGCCTCTCTCCTCTATTCCCGTATGACCCAATAAGGCCCATATACTCCCCGGCGAATTCCCGTAACTCTCCGGTACTTTGAAAAATACCCGAATCACTCGGAACTTTCCGATGTCCGAATATAGTCGTCCAATATATCGATCTTTACGTCTCGACCATTTCGAGACTCCTCATCATGTCACCGATCTCATCCGGGACTCCGAACTCCTTCGGTACATCAAAACTCATAAACTCATAATATAACTGTCATCGAAACCTTAAGCGTGCGGACCCTACGGGTTCGAGAACAATGTAGACATGACCGAGACACGTCTCCGGTCAATAACCAATAGCGGAACCTGGATGCTCATATTGGCTCCCACATATTCTACGAAGATCTTTATCGGTCAAACCGCATAACAACATACGTTGTTCCCTTTGTCATCGGTATGTTACTTGCCCGAGATTCGATCGTCGGTATCTCAATACCTAGTTCAATCTCGTTACCGGCAAGTCTCTTTACTCGTTCCGTAATACATCATCTCACAACTAACTCATTAGCTGCAATGCTTGCAAGGCTTATGTGATGTGCATTACCGAGAGGGCCCAGAGATACCTTTCCGACAATCGGAGTGACAAATCCTAATCTCGAAATACGCCAACCCAACATGTACCTTTGGAGACACCTGTAGAGCACCTTTATAATCACCCAGTTACATTGTGACGTTTGGTAGCACACAAAGTGTTCCTCCGGTAAACGGGAGTTGCATAATCTCATAGTCATAGGAACATGTATAAGGCATGAAGAAAGCAATAGCAACATACTAAACGATCGAGTGCTAAGCTAACGGAATGGGTCAAGTCAATCACATCATTCTCCTAATGATGTGATCCCGTTAATCAAATGACAACTCATGTCTATGGTTAGGAAACATAACCATCTTTCATCAACGAGCTAGTCAAGTAGAGGCATACTAGTGACACTCTGTTTGTCTATGTATTCACACATGTATTATGTTTCTGGTTAATACAATTCTAGCATGAATAATAAACATTTATCATGAAATAAGGAAATAAACAATAACTTTATTATTGCCTCTAGGGCATATTTCCTTCACATTGGCGCGAGGGTGTCGGTCCCTATGTTTTGGTCAAGCAAGTAATGCTAAGATCAGAAGCGCGCCAATGTTGCTTGGCTCAGCGCAGTGACCCAACGTCTAAAACTTCAATATAACAAAGCATTTAGAACATCCAAAGGAAATTAGAATAACCACTCAGAATAACTGTGTTCAGTATATATCACAAACACTACAAAGATATATCAAGAGCAAGGTATAGTTGCTGCCCAGGATAACTGAGTTTAATACATACCAAGAGCAAGGTATAGTTGCTGCCCACAAACACTACAAAGATATATCAATGCATACAGATTAAATATATACCAAAAGCAAAGTGTAGTTGTTGCCCAGGATAACCGCAATTTCACTACAGATCACTACAGGAAATATGTTATCTAACATGAGGTTGACTCAGATGGATGGTTACAGGATTACATCAAATATATCCAATAGCATGCTTGGAGAAGCACTCATCCTCACAACATATCGCCATCATCTGATACAGAATACGAACGCACAAAATGGAAATAGTAAACACATGCATCATAA
Organism: Triticum aestivum; assembly: GCF_018294505.1. Classification (NCBI taxonomy): domain Eukaryota; kingdom Viridiplantae; phylum Streptophyta; class Magnoliopsida; order Poales; family Poaceae; genus Triticum; species Triticum aestivum. The sequence goes on from NC_057803.1 coordinate 562,502,408, forward strand.
GTAAGCTACTGAATTATGATTTGAAAGGGCAAAATCAGCACACAGGTGGTGCTTACAACAATATTCACACAAACACCAGCCAAAACAAAACTTTCAATAATATGCATACAAAGTTATAAACTACTATCTAATTGGCCAAAATGAAGCTTTCGACAATAAACTCATAGATTTTCCTACTACAATGTAAGAAGCTTTGAAATTATGCATAACATGTTTTTCATTGAACCATTCAGGCCTTTGACAAAAGACACGATCACCAGTCGAGCGTGCAGCCGGCGGCGGCAAAGTGCCTCGGTTCCTTTGGAGCAGATGGCACAATGAAGGGAAGGAGTACTGTGGGAGCGGGCCGAGGCAGCCTTGGAAGCGACCTATGCCTGGACAACAAATACGTGCAAAACAACAACACAATAATAAGAAAAAAAAAGAAAAAATTGAATCCATGAAATATTATTAGTTCAGACTGAAATGATACTGCTAGTTGGATGTGTCCACTGTATCACTATATACATACTGGGTGTGTCCGGGACAAACATGAGAGCAGGCCTTGTTATAGCTAGCCGTATACTGGATCACTATATACATACTGGATGCTCCAGCATGATGTCACCCTTTGAGATAGGGTATAGTTCACACGTATGCAAATTCTCTAGCATCTAGACTCTATCTTAGTACATTTTCTGATGGTGTAAACTTTACATATGAAGATAATTAACTTATCTAGACCCCAGAACAGAGGAAATCATTTCAATCAATCTTAATAATACCTTGGTATGCTTTATATTTTTCCTGGGACTAGTTATGTATGTGGTGATGACACAATCCTAGTGGGATAGCATCACCCATTCCTTGTCCAAAGCAACATCACAATAAACCAATCTGTGTCACAAATCGAAGGTGGAGACTGGAGAACGAGCTATGTCCAACAGGAAGCAACACCAGCAGCTCACGATGTAAATAAAAAAAGTGTCATCAGTAAAGTAGTTGACAATAAACTATAAGCTCTAATCATAGAACTATTGTTGCAGGTCAATACAACTGAAGTATGATTTACCAATCTACAAACATAGGCACATAAATAAAATTGTTTGATTCTTGCCTTTACATATATGATATAAACAGAGACACATAATTAGGACTGCTAATAAAAAATATCGTTTCAGAAATATAATGAACATTGGACATATACTGAAATGGCTAATATTGAGATGAAGAAACATAAACCTTTCTACGAGATAAGTGATATAGTAGGCAACTTCACCAACCAAACTATATTTTTAAAATGAGCTCATCAATAGAAATAGTTCATCAACCAAACTATAGTTTAAAAATAAGCCCAGCAATAGAAATACTTGAAAATAAACTATAAGCATTAGTCCTATACGACTAAAAACTTCCCGTAAAGCTGAAACCACAAATGGGGATCTGTGTGCCTTCCGTCGAAGGTGGACATAACCATGTATAAATATTAGGTGTTTACATGACAAAAAATATCCCACCAAGGTTGGCATCACCAAGGACAAACACTTCCATTGAGCTAAAAAACTTTACTGAAGGACAATAGACATGTAAATTGCAAAAGAGGCAACATGCATAAAGCAAAGTTTCGACCCCCTCTCACATGAATGTGTTAATACGACTCTAGCCATGCTGAACAAAATGACTAATATTTCTCCAGCAGATATCCATTAGCTAAAACTTTCTGAGATAGTAGAAACATCTATTTATTGGTGCATCAAATCACTACTAAAAAGGGAAAATGTTGTTAATGTCGTTGCTCAACACATGTTGCTACCTGCTGGGTGGGAGAAGTAGTAGACGAAATGCAGACCCAAAGAAAGGCACCATCTCGCAGGGTAACACCAAAAGCAACAACGACCTGGACGCGCGTGTGGAGGGGGAGGGTATAACACCCTCGATGCAACTATGGCTCCCACGTGTCGAGGCACGACTTAGAGACATAATCACATTGAAGGCATATGTCACAAGTTAGGCAATCTTCACAACATCCCATGTAATATAATAATAAAAGGGGAGATAACATAGTTGGCTTACACTCGCCACGTCAATCAAGTGCATAAATAACATTACATCATTCAAACACTCATGGCCCGACTACGGCGCCAAAATAAAAGAGGACCCAACATGCGACACCGGTCCCGTTCACCCCCAACTGGGCACCACTACTGATCATCGGGAAAGGAAACATAGTAACGTTGAGAGTCTTCGTCGAACTCCCACTTGAGGTCATACGCGTCTCCTGGAGCGGAATCATCAAGCCCTGCATCTGGTGTAATAGTAATCTGTGAGCCACAGGGACTCAGCAATCTCGCACCCTCGCGATCAAGACTATTTAAGCTTATAGGTATGGCAAGGTAAATATAAGTGGAGCTGCATCAAGCGACTAGCAAGTATGGTGGCTAACTTATTCGCAAAGGAGAGCGAGAAGAGGAGGCAAAGCGCGAGCGAGAAACTAGAGAGCAACCTGCGCAAATATTACTCCAACACCGTGTCCACTTCCCGGACTCCGCCGAGAAGAGGTGATCACGGTAACACACTCAGTTGATTCATTTTAATTAATTAAGATTCAAGTTATCTACAACCGGACATTAACAAATTTCCATCTGCCCATAACCGCGGCCATGACTTTCGAAAGTTCAATCCCTGCAGGGGAGTCCCAACTTAGCCCATGACAAGCTCTCACGGTCAACGAAGGAATAGACCTCCTCCCAAGACGTTCCGATCAGACTCGGTATCTCGGTAATTCAAGACACTTCGACAGGTTAAAACAAGACCAGCAACACCGCCCGAATGTGCTGACAAATCCCGATAGGAGCTGCATATATCTCTTTCTCAGGGCACACTCAGATAAGCAATCCGTACAACTAAAACCAGCCCTCGAGTTTCCCCGAGGTGGCGCTGCAAGGGACTCTAGTTTGGACCAACACTCAGAGGAGCACTGGCCCGGGGGGTTAAAATAAGATGACCCTTGAGTCTGCAGAATCCAAGGGAAAGAAAAGGCTAGGTGGCAAATGGTAAAACCAATGTTGGGCATTGCTGGAAAAGATTTAATCAAGGCGAACTATCAAGGGGTTCCCATTATAACCCAACCGCGTAAGGAACGCAAAATCCGGGAACATAACACCGATATGACGGAAACTAGGGCAGCAAGAGTGGAACAAAACACTAGGCGAGAGGCCGAGCCTTCCATCCTTTTCCAAGTATATAGATGCATTAAGATAACATGGCAATATAATGATAACCCAACAAGTAAATAAATGTTCCAACAAGGAACGGCCTCCAATCTTCACCTGCAACTAGCAACGCTATAAGAGGGGCTGAGCAAAGCGGTAACATAGCCAATCAACGGTTTGCTAGGACATGGTGGGTTAGAGGTTTGACATGGCAATTTGGGAGGCTTGAAAGCAAGTGGTAGGCATCATAGCATTGGCATAGCAAAAGAGCAAGCAAACTAGCATAGCAAAGATAGTAGTGATTTCGAGGGTATGATCATCTTGCCTGCATAGTTGTCAGAGTTGACTGGATCCTCGAAAGCAAACTCAACGGGCTCCTCGTTAGCGAACTCGTCTCCCGGCTCTACCCAAACAAGACGAACAAGCAACAAGGACACAATCAACCACGTGCAAACTCAAACCACACAATGCAAAGATGATATGCTATGCGGGATGCGATGCGGGATGCAAAATGCAAGATATGACAGGAAATGCAAGAACCTGGCCTCAACTTGGAATTCCAAGTGTGCCACTTGAAAAATGAGATGAAATCGCTTGAAAACGATATAAAGAACGCCAGAATCGGAGTTACGGTTTGGAAATGGCAAGCGATTCAAAAATGACACCGGTCTATGATTTACAGCAAGTAGGCATCTAAATGCAACGAAACGGACATGCTACAGCCACCAAAAATGACAACAAAATACATGGCAGAGATGCACACAAGATGCTTAACAAAAGTCTAGCACTGAGCTACGGCCAATTCATCAATTAACAGGTTCAAACAAGCATGGCAAAAACGCATATGACAAACAGATCTCAGACTTAGTGAAATTAACACTTCTCTGGAATTTCAGATCAGGTAGCCCTCTTCGGAGCAACAAAACTACATGCTAAAGGATCTGAACATGGCAAAGTAAAGCATGCAATGGAGCTACTCAAAGAGCTTAACAAAAGTCCCTTAGTGACCTTGAGCCAAAAGGGATCAGAAAATACAATTGCAAGCATGTGAACATAGCAAAAACATAATCAGTTTCAGACTTAGTGAAAAACTGACACATGCTGAAATATAACTCAAGTAGGCATGTTTACGAGCTCGATGTACTCACTACGGTGCAAGTCATGGCAATACAAGCATACACCCATCAAGAAGGCACAAAATGCAATCTATACATGGCAAGAACAAAAACATAGCATGCATGGATCAACTACAACATCACCGGCAAAATTGCAAACAAGTTGACAATCTGCCCAGATTCACAAAGTAGAAAAAGTAGAGCTCGATTGACTCAAGCTAGGGTGATCCATAATTGCAAACAAAGACATGGATGGATAGAGTACTACAAGATTACCAAAACTCCCTTACTGATCATCCCCAAAAGAGGCACGGATCACTAGGAAACAACACGAACATATGGCATCATGAGATAAACAACTCCAGGACTTAGTGAAAATACTAAGTCTCTGAAAACAGATTTACCGAGTGCACCACTTTGCAAGCTTGCACTAGTCACCACACACATCACAAAAATACATGGGTTGCACCTCTGGAAAGATGACAAAACCCTTAACAAAACACATGTAGAACTCACAGGCATATCATGCATACATTAATCATGGCAAAAATGACAAAAGTGCTAAACGGAGTAACAGATCTGACAATTAACTCAAGTAGCCCTCTTCTAACAGCATTTCGGGCATCAAGATGAACTCAAATGAAAATGATGCAATGGAATGAAATGATTTACTCTCTGAGATAAACATTTTGATATGCTATATGCATGAATCGGAGCTACGGATGCAAAGTTACGGAGCTACGAACATGGCAACTTGGATCTGAGAAAACTGGGACTTAGACGAAAATATCACCCCGAGATCTAGGGTTTGCATGGATTATGAGGACGGCCGGATCCACTGTAGCACGGCGGGGACGAGGACGACGACCGGCGACGGCGCGAGGTCGCCGGTGTGGCGGCCGGAGCGCGACGGCGCGACGCGGTGGCGGCGGCTGGTGGTGGCGGCACGGCGCGGCGGCGGCGGCTTGCGGAGGCGGCGACGGCTCGCGCCGGCGGCTGCGGGCGAGGCGGCGACGCGGGCAGGCGGGAGAGGGAGCCGGGCGGCGGCGGCGGCTTCGGGCCGCGGGGGCCCTCCCTGGGCCCGAGCGGGCCGGCGCGGCGACGGCGGCGGGAGGCCACGTGGCGGCGTGCGACTGGTGCGGGGGCGGCGGCGCGGAGCGTCCGGCGCGGGCGGACAATGTCCGGCGCGTCGGAGGGGAAATTAGGGTTTTCAGGGGAGAGGAAGATCCGGATTTCGGGGGGGGGGGGGGGCTTTAAATAGGCATAGGGGGAGCTAGGAGAGTCCAAATGAGGTGCGGTTTTCGGCCACGCGATCGTGATCGAACGCTCTAGGTGATGGAGCAGAGTTAGGCGGGTTTTGGGCCAAATTGGAGGGGTGTTGGGCTGCAACACACACGAGGCCTTTTTGGTCCCTCGGTTAACCGTTGGAGTATCAAACGGAGTCCAAATGGTACGAAACTTGACAGGCGGTCTACCGGTAGTAAACCAAGGCCGCTTGGCAAGTCTCGGTCCAATCCGGAAATGTTTAATCCCCACACACGAAAGAAAGCTAGAAATGACCACCGGAGGAGAACGAAGCGCCGGAATGCAAAACGGACAACGGGGAAAATGCTCGAATGCATGAGACGAACAAGTATGCAAATGCAATGCACATGGTGACATGATATGAGATGCATGACAGCGACAACAACATATGGAGACAAAACCTGAACCCGAGGAAATAAATATAACTTAACGCCGGAAATGGCAAGAGTTGGAGTACAAATTGGGAAAGTTATATCCGGGGTGTTACAACACTCCACCACTATGAAAGGATCTCGTCCCGAGATATAGGACTGAAAGAACGCCGGGTACTCAGAACGGAGGTGATCCTCGCGTTCCCAGGTAGCTTCATGGTCGGAATGGTGTGACCACTTGACTTTGAGAAATTTGATTGACTTGTTGCGAGTCTTGCGTTCAGTCTCTTCAAAAATAGCAACTGGGTGCTCGCGATAAGAGATATCTTCTTGGAGCTCAATGTCCTCGAAGTTGACGGTGCGGTCAGGAGTCTTGAAGCACTTTCGAAGCTGAGAGACTTGGAACACGTCATGAACATTTGCAAAGTTTGAAGGAAGCTCGAGTTGATAGGCGAGGTCGCCTCTCTTGCTGACAATCTTGAAAGGTCCCACGTATCTAGGGGCAAGCTTCCCTTTGATACCGAAGCGACGAGTACCTTTCATAGGAGAGACGCGGAGGTAAACATGATCTCCGATCTCGAAAGCCAAATCACGGTGCTTACTATCATAGTAGCTCTTCTGGCGGGATTGGGCTGCTTTGAGGTTATCACGAATGACTTTGGACATTTCTTCTGCTTCTGTGATTAAGTCGTTACCCAAAAGCTGACGTTCACCGGTTTCAGACCAGTTGAGAGAGGTATGACACTTCCTGCCATACAGAATTTCAAAAGGGGCCTTGCCCGAACTTGCTTGAAAACTGTTGTTGTAGGAGAATTCAGCATAAGGAAGACAATCCTCCCACTTCATGCCGAAGGAGATCACACAAGCCCTGAGCATATCTTCAAGAATCTGGTTGACGCGCTCGACTTGACCGCTAGTTTGAGGATGGAAAGCTGTGCTGAAGCGGATGTTCGTGCCCATGGCCTTCTGGAAAGAATCCCAAAACTTCGAGGTAAAGATGCTGCCACGGTCTGAAGAGATCACTTGAGGAATACCGTGCAGAGAGACAATTCGAGAGGTATGGAGTTCCGCCAATTGAGCTGCAGTGATCGACTCTTTGATAGGTAGAAAACGAGCCACTTTCGTGAGTTTGTCGATGACAACAAATATAGCATCATTGCCATGCTTGGACTTTGGAAACCCAGTCACGAAGTCCATTTCAATGTGGTCAAACTTCCATTCTGGAATGGCAAGAGGTTGGAGGAGACCTGCTGGCCTTTGGTGTTCTGCCTTCACTCTTCTGCGGACATCACATTCATTCACGAATTGAGCGATCTCGCGCTTCATTCGAGTCCACCAATAAGCCTGCTTAAGGTCCTGATACATCTTCGTGCTCCCAGGGTGGATGGAGAGGAGAGAATTGTGAGCCTCGTTCATGATCACTTTACGGAGGTCACCTTTGGGCACAACAATACGATCCTCGAAGAAGAGAGTATCCTTGTCATCAAGGTGGTAGCACTTGTACTTGGACTGATTCTTGGCAATCCCAAACTTCACCTTTTTCACCATAGCATCAAGAAGCTGGGCTTGGCGAATCTGGTCTTCTAAGGAAGGAGAGACTTGAAGGTTGGCGAGGAAACCTTGAGGAACAACTTGCAGATTAAGTTTGCGGAAAGGTTCACAAAGCTCGGGTTGATAAGGCTTGAGAATCAGACTGTTGCAGTAAGCTTTCCTGCTCAATGCGTCAGCAATCACATTGGCCTTGCCTGGAGTATACTCGATACTCGGATTATACTCTTGAATCATTTCGACCCATCGAGTTTGCCTGAGGTTGAGATTAGGCTGAGTGAAGATGTACTTGAGACTCTTGTGATCAGTGAAAATGTCCACTTTTCTTCCCAATAGAAGATGTCTCCAAGTCAAAAGAGCATGCACAACTGCCGCCAACTCGAGATCATGAGTGGGGTAGTTCTTCTCATTAGGCTTCATCTGGCGAGAGGTATAAGCAACAACTTTCTTCTCTTGCATCAAAACTGCACCAAGACCTTGGAGAGAGGCATCACAAAAGACCTCGTACGGCTTGGATTCATCAGGCGGAGTCAGAACTGGAGCAGTGATCAATTTCTCTTTCAAATTATTGAAAGCAATATCACACTCCGGAGACCAAACGTACTTGACGTGCTTCTGAAGAAGATTAGAGAGAGGCTTCGCGATCTTAGAAAAGTTTTCAATGAATCTTCGGCAATAGCTTGTGAGACCGAGGAAGCTACGGAGTTGCTTCACGTTCTGAGGAGGTTCCCAATTCACAATTGCAGACACCTTCTCAGGATTCACGGCAATGCCCTTGGCAGAGATGATATGACCAAGATAAAGAACCTCATCAAGCCAAAATTCACACTTGGAGAACTTGGCGTAGAACTGATGTTCTCTGAGCTTATCGAGAACCAAACGCAAGTGCTTGGCATGATCTTCCTTGTTCTTGGAGAAAACCAGAATGTCGTTGAGATAGACCAAAACAAAGTCATTGGTGTAGGCATTGAAGATGAAGTTCATCATTCGAGAGAACGTCGGAGGAGCGTTGGCGAGACCAAAGACATGACAGTGTATTCATATGAACCAAAGCTTGTCCTGAAAGCCGTCTTGGGAATATCTTGCTCACGAATACGAATCTGATGATAACCCATGCGGAGATCAAGCTTGGAGAATACTTGGGCACCTTTGAGTTGTTCGAACAACTCATTGATGTTGGGAAGTGGGTATTTGTTCTTGATGGTCTTCTTGTTCACTGGACGGTAATCAACACAAAGTCAGTCTGTTCCATCCTTCTTCTTCACAAAAAGAACACCACAACCCCACGGAGAAGAACTAGGCCGGATGAGACCCATTTTCTCTTGAATATCGAGTTGCTTCTTCAGCTCCTTCAACTCTTTAGGTCCGAGCTTGTAAGGGCGTTTGCACACAGGTTCCGTGCCAGGCTCAAGATCAATAACGAATTCAACTGGCCGGTGCGGAGGCATTCCTGGAAGCTCTTCTGGAAAGACGTCTTGATATTCGCAAACGACTGGAATTTGAGAGATGGCATCCAATTCACCCTTCTCATTGAGAGAAAATAGACGGATGGTATTATCACGAGCGGCAAAGACAATCATATCCTCAGACGAATGAGTCAATTGAATCTTCTTGGCTGCACAATCAAGCTGAGCCTTGTGCTTAAAAAGCCAATCCATCCCGAGAATAAGATCAATATCCGAGTCACCAAGAACATTTGGAGAGGACAAGAACTTATAGTCACCCAAAGTGATAGTAACATCCGGAACGCATACTCGAGATGTCATTTGACGGGCCGGAGAGACGATAGCCAACGGTTTCGGCAACACTTGAGTAACAAAATCATGCTTAGATGCAAAAGGTCTCGAGATGAAACAATGCGATGCACCCGTGTCAAAAAGAACTTTTGCAGGAACATCGTTAACAGGAAGGTTACCCATGATCACATCTGACGAGTCCTCTGCCTGAGCTGCATTCACCATATTGACCTTGGCGTACTTGGGGTTATGCTTGACCACAGCTGTACTTGCCGATCTGACAGGAGGAGGAGGAGGAAGACGCCTCTGGTTGAAACACTTGTTGGCATAGTGACCCTTCTGTTGGCACTTGTTGCACGTAACCTCTGAAAGCGGACGGTGATACGGAGCACTCGATCTTGGAGCTTGAGACGAAGTCTTGTTCTGAAAGCCAGGCTTGGGTGGGTGGGAAGAACCACTGCCACCTTTGCTCTTCTGCTGATACGGCTGATGGAACGGAGGAGGAGGAAGCCAAAACTTCTGCTGCTTGGCCACTTGAGTAGAGGAAGAAGAAGTAACATCTCTGACTCGCTTCTTGGAAGCATCACACCTCAACTGAGCATCCTCTTGCTTCAGTGCCACGTTGTAGAACTCATCGTATCTCAAGGGCTCGAATAGAACAAGAGCTAGCTGAATTTCTTCTCTGAGACCACCCCTAAACTGGTATATCATGCTCTTCTCATCAGGGACGTCCTGCTTGGCAAAGCAGGCGAGCTTCTGGAACAACTTGTTGTAGTCATAGACAGACAAAGAGCCTTGCTTCAGATTGCGGAATTCCTCACGCTTGCTTTCAACCACGCTCTGAGGAATATGATGAGCTCGGAAATCTCGACGGAAATCATCCCAAGTGATAACACGTCCACCTCTGGAGTCCTTGTACTGCTGGAACCATTCTGCAGCTTGATCTTTGAGTTGGAAGGAAGCAAACTTGACAAAGTCCTCAGGCCTGACGTTACTGCACTCGAAATGCTTGCACAGATCCACAAGCCAATCGTCAGCATCGGTTGCCTCAACACAATTACTGAAAGTCTTTGGCCCGTTAGCAAGGAACTGGTTGAGTGAAGCAAAGTGATTCTGATTGCTGCCTTGATTCCCTTGGTTGCCTTGATTGCGCTCTTGAAGAATTTGCATGATCAACTGTGTGTTTGCATTGGTTGCGGCCATCACAGCTTGCCATGCCTCTGGAGGAGGTGGAGGTGGTGGCGGATCAGGGTTCGGAGTCGTGCGCGTTGGAGGAGCCATCCTGAAGAGGTTGACCACCATTATCACATTGACAGATAAATATTAAAGCTGAATCCAACGGAATGAAAATTGCAACATATAGTCTTCACATCCGAACAAAATGAACGAATGCATTCCTCTTGAAATGGTCACATATCCATAAATTGAGAAGCCATGTAGAATTAAGGTAGAGAAATACATCAACAAGGTACGGATCAAGAACGAATAATCAGTAAGAAATCCCAATCTCAAACCAATATCCGTGGAAGAAGAACTAGAGCTACTAGAATTCCCACCTATGAAACTCCCGAACCTTTCCGGTTATGCAATCAGGTGTTGGGGATACAGGGGAAGCATAATATCTCACCCAAACTAGCAAATCCTACATCCAGCTGTATCCATCCTTCAACACATAACCAAGAAACCTTCGGAAACCATCTACCTCAACCTTCGAAAAGCGTCCGTTATACAAGTTATGGCGATACTCCCGAACTCCCGCCCCAGTACTGGGTGGCGTCGAAGTTATCTCACCAACGAACTGCATAAAAGATATTTTCGATGTCGGCGTACTAAACTCAAGTATTCCAGAACTGCAACGATAAAATTATGATGACAACACCTCAGAGCTCAACTCCCGGGGACACTTCCACTAAACCCCTGACAGGAGGCACCAAGACAATATTCTCGTCATAAAACCATCGGAACGATTCCAAGATACCCGCGTGATCCTAATTTTTTTTAGTGAAATTTGAGAAGAGAAGAGTCAAAACTCTACGTCAGGATGCCTTACCAGAGCGATGAGGAGACTGGGAAGTAAAAAGAATTCCTAATCTCTCCGATATATAATTCCTAAAGACTCAAAACATTTTTCTAGACACAACTCGGCCGCTAAAAACGATCAAGCAATGGGGCTCCTAAGGTCGGGGAAGGCTCTGATTACCAACTTATAACACCCTCGATGCGACTATAGGTCCCACGTGTCGAGGCACGACTTAGAGACATAATCGCATTGAAGGCATATGTCGCAAGTTAGGCAATCTTCACAACATCCCATGTAATATAATAACAAAAGGGGAGATAACATAGTTGGCTTACACTCGCCACGTCAATCAAGTGCATAAATAACATTACATCATTCAAACACTCATGGCCCGACTACGGCGCCAAAATAAAAGAGAACCCAACATGCGACACCGGTCCCGTTCACCCCCAATTGGGCACAACTACTGATCATCGGGAAAAGAAACATAGTAATGTTGAGAGTCTTCGTCGAACTCCCACTTGAGCTCATACGCGTCTCCTGGAGCGGAATCATCAGGCCCTGCATCTGGTGTAATAGAAATCTGTGAGCCACAGGGACTCGGCTTTAATCAAGGCGAACTATCAAGGGGTTCCCATTATAACCCAACCGCGTAAGGAACGCAAAATCCGGGAACATAACACCGATATGATGGGAACTAGGGCGGCAAGAGTGGAACAAAACACTAGGAGAGAGGCCGAGCCGTCCACCCTTTTCCAAGTATATAGATGCATTAAGATAACATGGCAATATAATGATAACCCAACAAGTAAATAAATGTTTCAACAAGGAACGGCCCCCAATCTTCACCTGCAACTAGCAACGCTATAAGAGGGGCTGAGCAAAGCGGTAACATAGCCAATCAACGGTTTGCTAGGACATGGTGGGTTAGAGGTTTGACATGGAAATTTGGGAGGCTTGAAAGCAAGTGGTAGGCATCGTAGCATTGGCATAGCAAAAGAGCGAGCAAACTAGCATAGCAAAGATAGTAGTGATTTCGAGGGTATGATCATCTTGCCTGCATAGTTGTCAGAGTTGACTGGATCCTCGAAAGAAAACTCAACGGGCTCCTCGTTAGCGAACTCATCTCCCGGCTCTACCCAAACAAGACAAACAAGCAACAAGGACACAATCAACCACGTGCAAACTCAAACCACACAATGCAAAGATGATATGCTATGCGGGATGCGATGCGGGATGCAAAATGCAAGATATGACAGGAAATGCAAGAACCTGGCCTCAACTTGGAATTCCAAGTGTGCCACTTGAAAAATGAGATGAAATCGCTTGAAAACGATATAAAGAACGCCGAAATCGGAGTTACGGTTTGGAAATGGCAAGCGATTCAAAAATGACACCGGTCTGCGATTTACAGCAAGTAGGCATCTAAATGCAACGAAACGGACATGCTACAGCCACCAAAAATGACAACAAAATACATGGCAGGGATGCACACAAGATGCTTAACAAAAGTCTAGCACTGAGCTACAGCCAATTCATCAATTAACATGTTCAAACAAGCATGGCAAAAACGCATATGGCAAACAGATCTCAGACTTAGTGAAATTAACACTTCTCTGGAATTTCAGATCAGGTAGCCCTCTTCGGAGCAACAAAACTACATGCTAAAGGATCTGAACATGGCAAAGTAAAGCATGCTACGGTGCAAGTAATGGCAAGACAAGCATACACCCAACAAGAAGGCACAAAATGCAATCTAGACATGGCAAGAACAAAAGCATAGCATGCATGGATCAACTACAACATCACTGGCAAAATTGCAAACAAGTTGACAATCTGCCCAGATTCACAAAGTAGCAGAAGTAGAGCTTGATTGACTCAAGCTAGGGTGCTCCATAATTACAAACAAAGACATGGATGGATAGAGCACTACAAGATTACCAAAACTCCCTTACTGATCATCCCCAAAAGAGGCACGGATCACTAGGAAACAACATGAACATATGGCATCATGAGATAAACAACTCCAGGACTTAGTGAAAATACTAAGTCTCTGAAAACAGATTTACCAAGTGCACCACTTTGCAAGCTTGCACTAGTCACCACACACATCACAAAAATACATGGGTTGCACCTCTGGAAAGATGACAAAACCCTTAACAAAACACATGTTGAACTCACAAACATATCATGCATACATTAATCATGGCAAAAATGACAAAAGTGCTAAACGGAGTAACAGATCTGACAATTAACTCAAGTAGCCCTCTTCTAACAACACTTCGGGCAGCAAGATGAACTCAAATGAAAATGATGCAATGGAATGAAATGATTTACTCTCTGAGGTAAACATTTTGATATGCTATATGCATGAATCGGAGCTACGGATGCAAAGTTACGGAGCTACGAACATGGCAACTTAGATCTGAGAAAACTGGGACTTCGACGAAAATATCACCCCGAGATCTAGGGTTTGCACGGATTACGAGGACAGCCGGATACACTGTAGCACGGCGGGGACGAGGACGACGGCTGGAGACGGCGCGAGGTTGCCGGTGTGGCGGCCGGAGCGCGGCGGCGCGACGCGGTGGCGGCGGCTGGTGGTGGCAGCGCGGAGGTGGCGGCTCGCGGAGGCGGCGGCGGCGGCTCGCGCCGGCGGCTGCGGGCGAGGCGGCGGCGCGGGTAGGCGGGAGAGGGAGCCGGGCGGCGGCGGCGGCTTCGGGCCGCGGGGGCCCTCCCTGGGCCCGAGCAGGCCGGCGCGGCGACGGCGGTGGGAGGCCACGTGGCGGCGCACAACTGGTGCGGGGGCGGCGGCGCGGAGCGTCCGGCGCGTCGGAGGGGAAATTAGGATTTTCGGGGAAGAGGAAGATCCGGATTTCGGGGGGCCTTTAAATAGGCATAGGGGGAGCTAGAAGAGTCTAAATGAGGTGCGGTTTTCGGCCACGCGATCGTGATCGAACGCTCTAGGTGATGGAGCAGAGTTAGGTGGGTTTTGGGCCAAATTGGAGGGGTGTTGGGCTGCAACACACACGAGGCATTTTCGGTCCCTCGGTTAACCGTTGGAGTATCAAACGGAGTCCAAATGGTACGAAACTTGACAGGCGGTCTACCGGTAGTAAACCAAGGCCGCTTGGCAAGTCTTGGTCCAATCCGGAAATGTTTAATCCCCACACACGAAAGAAAGCTAGAAATGACCACCGAAGGAGAACGAAGCGCCGGAATGCAAAACGGACAACGGGGAAAATGCTCGAATGCATGAGACAAACAAGTACGCAAATGCAATGCACATGATGACATGATATGAGATGCATGACAGCGACAACAACACATGGAGACAAAACCCGAACCCGAGGAAATAAATATAACTTAACGCCGGAAACGGCAAGAGTTGGAGTACAAATTGGGAAAGTTATATCCGGGGTGTTACAGAGGGGTGGGGGTGGGGGTTGGCCATTGTCCGGCGAGCATAGATTAGGTGAGAACCTTTCAGCCATGTAATGCAAGTATCAATTATGCATTTCAGATATAATCGAGTTAACCTTTCAGCTACAGCTACCACCATAACTCACATTTGACCGAGCAAAAAGGCTCTCTATATGAATCAGTTTCTAAACACAAAGTAAATAGCACATTAATGAGTTAACCAAGCATAGATTAGGTGAGAACCTTTCAGCCATGTAATGCAAGTATTAATTATGCATTTCAGAAAAAAAATTGAGTTAACCTTTCAGCTACAGCTACCACCATAACTCACATTTGACCGAGCAAAAAGGCTCTCTATATGAACCAGTTTCTAAAACACAAAGTAAATAGCACATTAATGAGTTAACCAAGCCATGGCGCCCCATGCAACATTTATCTTATTGTGCAAGGTGTGCTTCCAGAGTGAAACTAACAAAATTTAGAAATAATGGACATTGCATATTCATGGTGATTGCACTACCAGGCCCGATACATGTTTGCGAGCGCACCACAATACCTCTTTTTTTAGGGGCATACCACAATACCTTCAGTGGCCAAAATATCATGCAAAAACTAGCAAGATGCCCGTGCGTTGCACGGAACATGAAGATGCATTTGTATGAGTAGTTTATCTTGTGAGAGAAAAGGATGAACGAGGGAAGGCTTTATCTGCAAATGTGGAGAGGAGTGCGGGTAAATTGTCATAGTTTTCTTCCTATCCGTTAGATATAGATTGGACAGCCTATATTGCATGATGGCAGGCACATCATCATCATCAACTCTGCTTTTTATAAGAATAGAGATATATGTGGATGCTTCAGTGGCCATGGACGGGTCCTTCGGTGCAGTAGGTGCGATCGCCAGGGATGAAATTGGAATGTTCATGGGCGCCTCCGCGGTGGTGTTCAAGCCTCTTATTGGCTATTAGGGAGGCTCAAGCGCTTGCTGACAACTCCCAGGTTCTTTATTTGTAATATCAGATTGCAAGGTGGCAGTGGATGATCCATACAATTTTGCCTAAAAAGAATTGATCTCATTTACGCTC
Organism: Triticum aestivum; assembly: GCF_018294505.1. NCBI lineage: Eukaryota > Viridiplantae > Streptophyta > Magnoliopsida > Poales > Poaceae > Triticum > Triticum aestivum. The sequence continues at coordinate 562,518,201 of NC_057803.1, forward strand.
CATTATTACACAATGTAAACTTCACTTTGCAATGAATCTACTGCATGCACGTCTGGACGCGCGCGTGCACAATGGTACTCCCTACGTTTTAAAATAGATGATCCAACTTTATACTGATCAAGATGTCAACGGACCACCGTCGGGATACCCACTCCGTCCGGTGAAGTACTGCTTGTTGGGGTCTAACCCTAGCTAGCTCGAACTGGTTTTCAAGGACGGAGGTAGATGAAAACAAACAGGGACTCGCATGTTTCTGGCAACATACGCCACGGCACCGAACGCCCTCTTTCTCCTGTTATATAAAGTTGGACACACCAGATCGTATCTAGGCTAACAACCTACGTATAACAAACTGGACTCTCTACCAAACTCAGATCACAGCCAGGTTTGTAGCTAACAGAAACGCATCGCTAACGGAGCCTCCTAGCGGTCCGGTCTTCCATCGACCGTGAGCCCGGCTTGCTCGTCCGCCCGACCTGGACGCCAGGTTCCTCCTGTTGCACCTGCTGCACGCTATCTCGATCGCCATACGACCGCCATAAACCGGCTAGACTCGACCCAAACACACGCGCACACATACGCTGGTGACCACGGACAGGAACGCGCACACACACGCGACGCACATCCGCACACACACGGTTTATTCCTAACAATCTCCCCCTAAACCGTGACCTACAGGAGGCCAGGTTCTTCGTCGACATCGGTGAGGAGCGCCTTCTCCTTCTTCGGCTGCCGGCAGTCACGGGAGAGGTGGCCACGAACGCCACAGTTGTAGCACTTCCCGCGCCGCCGTCTCGTGCCCGAGGCCACGCTGCTCGCACCGTCATCGTGGTCGAGGCCGCCGCCGCGCTGACGTTGCCGTGCCTCCCACTGGGCCGTTGTGAACATCAGCTGATCGCCGCCTCGTCCGCCGTTGTCCTGTGTGCGCCGACGTAAGCGTTCGTCAAGCGCCTTGAGCCTGCTCAACGCCTCCTCGAACGCCATCGTGTCCACGTCGCAGAATTGCTCGATCCCGGCCACCGCGGCATACAACCGATCGGGCACCGTGTCGAGCAGTTTTTTCACCATGGCAGCGTCGTCGAGCGTCGAGCCGAGGCCAGCATACCTTGCTGCCATGCCGCCGATCTTGCCGGCGTACGCGTCCAGCGCCTCCCCCTCCTCCATGCGCAGGTTGTCAAACTCGCCACGGAGAGTGGAGAGCCGCGCCGCCTGGACCCGATCGGCGCCGACGAACCTCGTCTTCAAGCTGGCCCACACCTCAGCCGTCGTCTTCTCGTCGATACCTGCATCAACACGTCATCGGAGAGCGCACCGAACAGCACCGCCCTCGCCGTCTTGTTCTTCCCGGCGTCGACCGCCGCGTCGCCGGCCGGCGACACCGCTTCCCAGAGGTTCTGGGCGTCGAGGATGGCTTCGGCCTTGATTGCCCACACCGTGTAGTTGTCCGGTGTGAGCATCGGCATCGGCATCGAAACCGTGCTACCCCCTGCGCCGTGCGGGACGATCGCCATGGCCACGAGCACAGGAACAAACGAGGCTCTGATACCAATTGTTGGGGTCTAACCCTAGCTAGCTCGAACTGGTTTTCAAGGACGGAGCTAGATGAAAACAAACAGGGACTCGCATGTTTCTGGCAACGTACGCCACGGCGCCAAACGCCCTCTTTCTCCTGTTATATAAAGTTGGACACACCAGATCGTATCTAGGCTAACAACCTACGTATAACAAACTGGACTCTCTACCAAACTCAGATCACAGCCAGGTTTGTAGCCAACAGAAACGCAGCGCTAACGGAGCCTCCTAGCGATCCGGTCTTCCATCGATCGTGAGCCCGGCTTGCTCGTCCGCCCGACCTGGACGCCAGGTTCCTCCTGTTGCACCTGCTGCACGCTATCTCGATCGCCATACGATCGCCACAAACCGGCTAGACTCGACCCAAACACACGCGCACACATACGCTGGTGACCACGGACAGGAACGCACACACACGCGACGCACATCCGCACACACACGGTTTATTCCTAACACTGCTGGCCTTCCATCCCAAGGACCGCGGGAGAGCCGCTGCTGGAAGCACCGGCGTTGATGTGCTGCAACCTGCTGCTCATCGCCGGCGGCGCCGGCCTCCAGTGCCGCTTCCGCTGGTTGATGAACCAGTTGTTGATCTGCCTCATGTCGAGCCTCGTCGAGTCAGCCAACGCTTGCTTCTCCTGTCCCTGTAACGCATGCACGCGCGCGGCGCCATTAGCCCTTAGCTCACGAGGCTCCAGCCAAGATACGTAACGATCTGCATGCATGCATGCATGAACTCAAAAGTACATGTACGTAGCCAAGCACGTACCGATGGGTAGGGCCATCCCTGGTGCAGCTGCCACCAGTGCAGGAGCCTCTGGCGCGCCTCCCTCGGCAGCCTCCCGTTCTTCTTCTTCTTCCCGGAAAGGTCCCTCCAGAGGCTTCTCAGGTAGCCGCTGTACTTGTCCAGGAGCTGACTCTTCAGCTGCTTGACCTCACCGGAAGGCAGCAGGCCGGCGACGTCGCCGGTCTCCTGCTCATCTTCGGAAGAACCCCCGCACTCTTCGTAGTTGTTGCCAGTTGCTTAATTAATACAACGATCAAGCAAATAACCAAAGACATACTATATAGGTCAGTAATTAATTAGTTTCTTTTGACGAGCCAACGTTAGACGCAAACATAGTGTGCTGTAAATTGACGTAAATATTGTCACTAGTGACGCTAGATCGATCGGTTTGCTTTTGCTATCATCGATCGACCGGCTGCTGGCTAGCTGCACATGTAACCACCAGATTACCACAGAACATGCATGCTAGCACGCCCCACACCAACACCACCACACCATGCATCCAACATCGAACTGATAATGATCTCTTCCAGATCAAGCTAATTGATCCTATGCAATCATGCAGGCACAAAAAGCTCGATAATAATCGGGCGGTACGGCCAACGGAGGCAGAGAACATTTCAGCCAGACGATCACATCCCCACGCATGTACTATCATGTATGCGTGGCGAGATCGCAACCGCTTGCATGCAGCGCCAAGGCGTCTCCGCACGGAAGTCTGTCACCGTGCGTGTGTGTCGTGTTGCAGCGTTCAACTATATATGTCAACCGTGGTGTGTGGTAGCGGGGTAGCTGGCCAGCAGTTGCTTTGCCATGTGGCCGTACGGGCCGTTTCAGCATGCATGTGCCTACATGCTTCTCTTTTCGAAGAAAAGGCAATGGGTGTCTCATACACTACTCATCGTGTCCTTTTTTGCTTTTACTCTCATAATGGAGCATCTAGCCACCAATCAAGATTTGGGACAACTAAGTTTTTGTGTTTGATTTGCAATATCTACAATGTCAAATCAGTATCATTAGATCCATCATAAATATATTTATATTTTCTTTATTTGATATTGTAGATGCTAATATAACCATTCTATAAACTTAATTGATCAAACATAGAAATTTTGGCGTTTGAAAACAACAACATGTTTTGTATACTGAAACGAAGGGGGTATATATGAACCTAGCTCTAAGAGCAAGGCTAATGGAAGCGGATTTGTACCACCTGGGTGCTCCACACCCCTATACAAACATTAAATTTAAAAAATATAAAAAAAATTAAAAAAAACTGAGATTTTTGGATATCAAACATGGGTTTCCCATCTACTCTCGTGTGAAATTTCATGAAAAAATACCAGGAAGCGTATTCGTGGCAAAAAAGACAAAAATTTCTGATGTATGGAAAAAATTGTTTGGATGAATTTTTGTTCGGACAGTATTTCATTCGCCACAGATACGTTTCCTAGTATTTTTTCACGAAACTTCACACGGTAGTAGATTGAGAACCTAGGTTTGATATCCCCAAATTTCAGATTTTTTAAAAAAATGGTGTTTTTATGTTTAATATTCGTATAGGGGTGTGGAGCACCCATGAGCTCATGTGTATTTTCCGAAGGCTAATGCTCTATTTCGCCACACCATATATATATATATATATATATATATATATATATATATATATATATATATATATATATATATATCTATATAGGAAAAAAGCAAACCTATGAAGCTTCACTCGAGTGGATGCAATCATGTGCGCTCGTTGGTATTGGGATCTGGTCCCTGCTCTTACCCCTTTTGCTTTTTTCTGGTTTTATTCATTTGATGCTCTTTTCCTCTTATAGCGAAGAGATGGACCACGCCGCATGCAATAGGAGGGACCAGGCAGGCACTAGGCTGTCATGTGCCAGTCCAGTAGACAGGACCACCGGCGCCAGATGGGAAAGGTTCCTCTATGGTAGATGGAGAACTGTTCGGGGAAGGTTCGAACCTTTTTTATTTCGTGGGCGCTTTTTTTACTCATGCATTGCCTATTTTTGCCATTCAGCTGCTGCCTACCTGCGACGTGCTACTGCACACGGGCGGTAGTTGAAGGTCAGCGTCCGATTAATTTTTTTCACCGCGGAATTTTACCATTTAAAAAAAGGTCATCAAGTACACTGGAAGCCAGCATCTACAACGGGGTCAAAAGACATGACGCACCAGCTGCCACAACATGCATGTACTCCCCGTCTATTATCCTGAAAGTGCAACAGTCGATCAAGTTGTGCTCGTCTTCAACAGGCATGAAATTTGTTTTTAACCGTGCCGACAGGCATCCCGTGCATCGATAGTGCCCCCCGTGCCTGGCTGAAGGAGTTAGCATCGAAACTTGCTTCAAAGTCAAAGGCACCAAGTTGTTGGGCGGATCAAGGTACTGGAAAACAAAAAACAATTTATTTTTCAGCAACGGAAAAACATCCGCTCGCAATGAAGAGCTCAAGCACACGCTCACTCACCTGCTGTCCGATGTAGTGGACCGGTGCAACGCTCTCGTGATAGCGATCCTCGATGGCAGCAACAATGGCGCCTGCAAACGCGTCCTTCACCGCCGACTGTGATCGCGGCCAAGTCCCGGTTTCCGTTTTCCCCTTCACCATCTCCCAATCCTTCCATCTGACTGATCACTAGATACAAAGTTGTGCAGAGAGGCAAGGAGCAACAACGAGCAAGACGCGTGATATATACAGAACCAACAGCTGGACGGTGGCGTCAGTTAATTAGAAGCCCACACGGCTGGTTGCGTGTTTTACTCTCCTATCCACTTGCGGATGCATGGCAGCGCCTGTTCCGTCTGGACATTGGAGTTATAATCCGGCAGGCCATTAGTAAAGGAAGGCCAGGACCCGTATTCAACTCGCATACACTAAAAAAGGCAAGTGCTGCCCTCCCTTTCCAAAGCGCGGTAGAGAAAAAATGCCTCACACAAACGGTGCCAGGCAGTGCACAGCTTGCTAGATGAAAACGACAGTTTTAAAACAGTAAACAAGTACACGACGCCGTGGAACTTTTAACAAATATCCTAAATGAGACGTTTTCACTTGCTTGCCGAAATCAGCTACTGCCGCACCCTGCTCACCCAAAAAGAGGGCGAGGTCACTTGCCCTGACTACACCTGCAAAAGCCAGGTAGTAGGCTTCCATTTTCGGCCCCTGACAACCAAAAGCTACGTCCCAGCTTTCCCCTATTGCCGTGGCGAAATTCAACAAATCATAAAATTAAAACCTTATCCACTCAAAAGTTTGGATCTCAAAGCGAATGAAGGGTTCTGATAACAACCATCTGAGCTAGTGTGGATAGCAAATCCATTCTCTCCCTCTCTCTCTCTCTCTATATATATATATACATATACATATATATATATATAGTCAATCTAAAGGCATATCCATATGGTAGATGCTAATGTCTTACCCATCTTGTTCTCTCGCAAAGTGTGTTGGAGTCCATGTTGCAGCCCGCTATAAGTTCACAATCCACTCCTCTTCGCTCTCCCAAACTCATAAAAAAAACTGAGGTGGCAACACTTATAGCTTGATTATGTCCCGGTTCAACAGTGGCTTCATACATAGCTATGGTAAATAAATAAAACAAGGGGGGCATATATGATCTTAAGTTGACTAGAAATACTTCTTGCTAACTCAAGAGATGTCAGTGGGTTTTGTATCTAATGAAAATTTGGTAGTTACATGTTTCTATAACCACCAGAGGGCAATGCGTGTTTTGCCGCACCGTTCTTCAGTCATGAGTTAATTTTTCTTTCCATCCCATTACGGCTGGTTGCTTCATTAATATGGTGTGTTCCGTCCGAGGTAGGCGGGCTTTTAATTACATTTGTGTTTGTTTTTCGTTGGCGAGATAGGGTGTCTGGTGTGCGAGGTATACTAAATTGTTTTGTGTGTGGGTGTGCTGTTATTACACGTAACACATAAATTAACATATGGGTGTCACACGTTCACCTCGAAGTAAACATAAATGTGACACACATATATTGATTCACTCCCTTATTACTGGTCCCATCAGTGACCCCTTAAGCCCCGGGGTGCCTTATGTTGGGTTCTTTCGTTATCCAAGAACGATATGATTTTTGACAAAAAGAAGACTTGTACTCCTTTGCAGGTTATACACTCATTTACATTTGGTTCCATAAATGGTTTATGCATGCTTCAGCGGTCGGAGCAAATGAAGTTGTTCAAACTAGCATGTATGCCGTGTGAGCAGATGATCAGGGATAGGGGTGCAAATTGGTACCCTTTATAGCATTCTCTAGCCCTCTTTAGTTCAACTAAATAAACTAAATTTTCAGAAGTCACCCCACTTTTATAAATTTAGTACATTTGGTTGAGCTAAGAAGACTTCGAGGGAACCATGAGGGTCACAAATTTACATCCCTAATCAGAGAGGTGTTTACCCGACATGAATGCCGGTTTAGTGTATGGCTCGGGTACAAGTTGTTTACCCAGGCACCCTAAGACATTCATCATCTTTTTTATGCCAGACAATGACACTGTTATATTTTGGGGGATGCGCATCTTGCTATGCTGAGATCGAGTTTATACTTCTTGCGGTTATATCACCTTTGCCATGTTTTCTTTATAAGGGGAGAACCACGGCCTCTGGATCACAAGATGCACACAGACAACCTTGATACCATGTTGGCCTCAAATTCCCTTCTTATCGATAAAAGTTTACCACTTCAAGACATTTAAGAGTCCTAATTAAGCTAGATCGGTTCGGGAATTATAAACATCACATGGCACGCTACAATAACACTTGTTTTCTTTCATAGATGATGACAAATAGACAATGGCGTGTCTTCGGCTTGTTTCAGTGCTTGTAGTCGTCGCTAGGTGGTCTATGAATCTGCATTTTTTTTTTATTTTTTGTGTTCATTGTACTATAATGATTAAAGATGGATAGATCGAAAGTTCCCATACAAAAAGTATTGCCGCAAAAAACAAAGATGACAAATAAAGGATAGGAAACCCGCAAGGCTGCAAGAGTCTTGGCATTATCCCAAACTCCCAAACCTAGAAAGACAAGTCCGCAAAAATAACTTGGTGTAATTAATTAAGCATGCACACACCTGGTGCAAACGAGTCGATATGGGCCTCAGCGCTCCTCAAGAACTCATTGGCTTCTTGGATTTGCCTCGTGAGCTCCTGACTGTACATCACCAGCATATCACGGTAGGTCTCCTGCACACACCCCCCCCCCCCCCCCCCCCCCACACACACACACACCCGCACACGCGCACACGCACACACACACACACAAGCATATCGCTAGATCCATGTATGCAAATAATTAAGCTCCAGCTAGCCTAAACTAATCATGCATGTTGTTACCATGAACTGGTCGAGCTCTGGATCCGCCGGCTGTTCCTGCCATCCGTCTAAATTTGGCCGGAGCTCGTCGACGAGGGAGGAGAGCCGACCAACGACTTCCGGCGGCGCTCCGACCTTATTAGGCAGAGGAAAAAATAACAAAATAAGAAACAGCAGGGCAGCAAAGATACAAGCTGTGCTGGTCTATATATATACAGTACGTACTTTCCGGCAGTCTATGAAGGCTCCGAGCAGAGCCGGATAGAAAGGATGCGACATGATCTTGGCCTTGATCGTGTCAGATGATCTCCTGTTGTAGCTGGACTTTCCACAGTGTTCCGGGGCCGGGAGCGGTGCTGCCGCCGGCGCCTTTTCCGGTGGTGAAGCTGATGTGGATGCGGCGTACTGATCCATCGCGACGAAGAAAGGGGTATTGGCTGCGGCTCTGGGGCCGCCCCCAGGAAGAGGGAGCCGATCCATGAGTTGGTTGTCCGGCTGGTCACTCGGCCGGCGAGGTCTAATCGTCGGAGGAGGCCTATTTAGGGCAAATGGGAGTTTTCTATTTTGTTGCCTTAAATTCTGGATTGATTTGTGTGCGTGCGTCTGGTTTGCAGTTACTGTCCGGGAAACACAGTAGCTGGACAGTCATATGTGAGGGGGAAAAGGGTCCAATAATCGAAGGGGACAACATATATAGTCGCTGTTAACGGAATTGATCTACACACGATGGTGTGTGCACGATGTGCAGCCGATAGATCCTCCCCACCGTAGGATACTCTAGGAACAACGCCGCCGATGGCTAGATGGCAAACGTCGTGCGCGTGTCGTTTAATAAGTGTCGGCTGTATAGCAGTGCTCCGCTGTTAATGCGCTGTTCATGAAGTGCACGGCTGCACTGCCGTGAGCAAAATCGATCCTACCAAAGATCATAGTTTTTTTTTTTTGAGAGAGAGAACCAAAGATCATAGTTTCAAGAGGATTTTTAGTTTTTTACGTACAGATCACGCCTTTTGGAAAACAATCATTAAATCATCAATTCTGCTCCTAGGATATCACAACTGTTAGATCAACATTATTGTACTCGATCCATTGGTCCATCAGTTTTTTTTTGCGGGTGATTGGTCCATCAGTTTACTTATTAGTAACTCACAACCGTTAGATCTAAATAAGTGTACTTAACCATAGCATACCAGCTGGATCTACATAATCCTACCTACATAGATCGCATCTGTCAGGTCTTCATTATTGTATTCCGCAAAAAAAGATCTTTATTATTTCTATCTCTATTTATATCTATTCTATATACTAGTCATCAACCCGTGCGCCTGCACAGACAGGCTAGGAACTACTCTATTTGAGCATTATTGTGTAAATTAAAAACATGAATTCTTACTGCTTTAGAGTTTGTATGAATGAATAGTTGTCCAAAAGGAGGGCAACCTCTTCCCTTAATGAGCCAGGATTTTCCAATAGATATTGACCATTAAATTTTAAATTTAGTGGCTAAATTAGTTCTGCTGATGTGGATTAACGCAGATGCGGATTTTGTTTCCTGAGCTTGAGCTGAGACTGTGAGAAGTTGGCACTTTTTAGTGCGGGGCATGAATTAATTTTTATTTGTACGTCTTTGTTTCCCAAGGAAAGAAGACATGTTTTTTTTTCATAGCTTGGGCGTGGGAGTTGGGGACTCCTTTTTGTATGCGTGGCCCTAATCCTATTTATGCATATCGTGTTTCCTTCCCTTAAGAAAGAATGATTTCTAATAGATTTGACTATAAAATTTTAAATCTAATGGCTAAATTAATTTTACTGTTGTAGATTCATGCGGATGCGGATTTTATTTTCCTGAGACCGTGCGAAGTGGACAGTTTTTAAACGTGGGGCATGACTTTTTATTTGTATATAAAAATTTGTTTCCTTTTGAAGGAAAGAAGGCACGTTGTTCTTAATAGCTTAGGAGTGGGAGTTTTTTTTTCTAATACAGTACATACGCAGACACTCATATATACCCACTCATTCCTATGAAAACACACGCACGTCCTACCCCTATGACCATCTTCGAGAGACTAAACCGACATATCATCTTGAGATTAACGAAGTCATCAAAGGCGTCTCGTAGTCAACGGGAATGTCTCCTCCCACTGAACACCCATCGTCAAAGATCCTAAAATAAATCCAAAAATAAATGCAAGCATCAGGATTTGAACCCGGGCGGGCTGGAAATATAACTATCCACCTAACTATCTAACCACAGATTGGTTTGTGTGGGTGGAAGTTGAGGACTCCATTTTGTATGTGTGGCCTTAATCCTATTTATGTACATCATGTTTCCTTCCCTTAATGAGCCGCGATTTCCTAATAGTATTGAATCTTCCAAAAGAACTAGTAATTGTGTACGTGCAATGCACGTTGATATTAGGTATATTAATTATACGAAAATAGTAGGTAGGATATTATTTACGTATTAATTATGTAATTAGCATTGTATTAATATTTGATATGGTATTAACTGCACATTAAACGTGTTGAGCGCTCATCATTGGAGCAGCCTGAGTCGTTGGATCGATCTGGTTTGACGGACGGGATTTGTTGGATCTGCCGCTTTGGATCTTTTTATATTGGTATAGACTAGGAGTATCAGAAATCCTTTAATTCAGAGAAGCTCTACTACTACCTCGGTCACGGTTTAGAAGGCGTGTTTGGAAATTCTCTGGGACCTAGGTGATTATCTATTGGTTATGAGATGGGCTAAAAAATAGCATTCACACTACGCATGCATATAGAAATAGTATATCGGAGTACTAATTAGCTACTAGAAATAAATGCAATGTGCCCTAAACCTTGTCTATTGTGGAAACGCACACAAATTTAACTGTGCCTTCTAAACCATGACGGAGGGAGTAGTTTTTTTTGGACGGATGCCACTAATATGAGCCATGTTTACAGGGGGCTCACAGTTCGACACATGGCTTCCTTCATTGCCTACCAAGACGCATAGCCGGCCAATCATGCATTCATTGGGTCAGTCACGGTGGGAAGCCGCGGAGCAATGAGTTGGTGGTGTCGGCGTCGCGCCACAAATAAGGCAGGCAGGCAGCTTGTCCCTGCTCCGACCCTGGAACATACTACGTACGTACTTCTATATGGTTTCCTTCCTAAAACAGTAATGCATGACGCGAAGCAGTGTGTCCCTTTTTGGTTAGCCGTCCATTCCCGGGTCGCTCGCCGTGTCAAATGGGCCGTGGCTGTCCTCCCGCCACCTCCGTCGCTCCGACGTTCTTCGCGGTGAAGCCATCCATGTCCTATGGAATGGAATGGAGTGGTCGTACAACAGCGCCAGGGCAAGCACGTGCTGATATACATGCACGCACGCACATGTGGCGCTACTTTGTCTTGTGTGGATCGTCGCGTCGCTCTCCGTGACCCCGACCCCGTCCCCTCCGTGAGGTGAGGTCGACCGGCCGCCGATTCGCAGCGGCGTCCCCTTGGCCGTTCATGCGAACCGGGCTCTGCAGTGTGAGAAAGAATGGCACGCATGCGTCGGGCCGTTGGCTCCACCATCCCCTTCCCCGAATCTTGCTACTGCCCTTGCCGCCGGCGTGTGGGCAGCCGGAGACCGCGTTCCGTTCGCCCTACATGCAGCCAGCGGAGGCCGGCCGGTGCGCGCATCGTGACCACAGATGCACGAGCCGCGGCCGCCTCTGCTACGGCTCCAGTCCGCGCGCGATGCATGGCCACGGTGCGCACGATCGCCGCGCCCAGCTCGCTGGCTGCCCGAAGACGTCTGCATTCTAGTCGTGCCTCGTAGTACTGTGTATGTTTGGTGGAATATGCTTGGTGTCATGTCGGTCATCTCATACAAGATTTCAGGACTAATCGATGTACGGCCATATGCAGGGGCGCGCCTGATCAAATTGCATCCGTCCACCTCTATGCTCTTTCTTTTCGAGAAGCACCTTTAACTTCATTCATACACATAACAATTATATGTACACTGATTTTTGGATTTAAAAATCTAAGAAAATACAAAGTCGACTAAGAATTACAATGAGATCTTGTAAAAACACCTTCTTCGTGATATCAATATCTGCTCGAAGAAATACTCCAAAGGCTTCGGTAAAGAAACTGCAATTAAATTGAAGCAACGATGTTGTCATTGTTTCACTCGTACAAACATTACCAACAATGGTTTTTGAAAGCGCCTTGAGTCGCCCATCTGCCGGTGTAGTGAACAACGGGTGTTCATACCCCTGACCATGTGCTGGAATTTAATCTATTTTGGGCAGCCCAATAACTATTTCAGAAATTCCTAATAAATCCTAGAGGTCCACTTAGCCCATTTGTGCAAGGCAAGGGATACTACTAAAGTTTAGTCCCACATTGCTAGTTTAGTGGGAGTTGGACCTCCTTATAAGGGAGGTTCTTTCCCCACTTGTATGAGCATGAGAACAAGAGGGATATCCACGCGCGCTCCTCCTCCGCCGTCCGCCACGCCTCGTCATGACGCGTCGCGTCGCGCCGCGCCGCGGGTTGCGGGAATGAGTCGAGCCGATATCTAAATTTTTGCCACGCACTACGGGTATACGAAAAGTCACTCGGGAGCTGGAAAGTTTTTGCTGTAGTGGACATTGAATACGAGCGCTGCACCCTTCGGCTGCTGCCTGTTCGTTTCATCTCCCACATTCTCTTGCGCCTATAAAAGGAAGGTCGCTCCTCTCAGAGAAACGCACCAGAACTACTCCTTCCCTCGCCATCGGTTCCATCTCTGAGCTGCTGCTGTCTTACTCATCCCGGCTTGTGGCGTGCACCGCACGTCAGGACAGTAGGCCTCCGAAACCGCACCTTTTGAGTCTTGTACGGGAGAAGGGTGATAAGGTTTTTGGGGAGCGCTCAGCGCGACTGCTGGCTGCTTCATCACGGACGATTCGGTCGCCGACGACTACTTCCCCGACGACGACTTCTTCCCCGACGTCCACGACCTCCTCGACGACATGGCAGGCGAGGACACCGACCCCAAGTCCAGCGCTTTTGCTGCTGCTGTCCCGTACGTGTTTTTCTCCTTTCTATTAGAGGTCCTGCTACAGTTCCTTGTTCTAGTATTTGCCCTAGATATGTTAGACTCTATTTCATATAGGCAACTTGCTATACTGTCTGCTCTAGATATGTTTAGTTACAGTTCATATATGAAGATGTTGTTTACCTTCTCTTTGTCAAATCGCATGGCTTGTTTTATCACTACTATTCTGGTCATGCTTTATCTAGTATTTCTGTTAATAAAATCATTCGGTAAATAGCTCATATTTCCAACAATCCAAAAACCTTATTATAGGCAATTTACCCCGAGTGGTTTTGCTGCTTCCATGAGACCTCCTATGTTTGAGGGTATCCACTATAAGAGGTGTCGCGTGAGAGTAGTCTTATGATTTCAAACTATGAGTTGCTATGACGCCACTCTCGGCAAACCTGAAGGAGAGCTTGATGCTCAACAGGCACAAGCTTTTCAGAAAATGTATACTCTATTTAAGGCTGCTCTGTTGAGTGTTCTTGGTGAGAACATAGTTGATGCCTATGCGTCATTTGATAATGGAAAAGATATGTGGGATGCACTCGAGGCCAAGTTTGGGGTCTTGGATGCTGGCACTGAGCTGTACATCATGGAGCAATTCTATGATTACAGGATGACTGAAGAGCGCTCTGTGGTTGAGCAAGCTCATGAGATACAGCCATTTGCTAGAGAACTTGAGCACTTCAGTTGTATGCTACCGGACAAGTTTGTTGTCGGAGGTATCATCACTAAGCTTCCTCCTTCGTGGAGGAACTTTGCTACCTTACTGAAGCATAAGAGACAGGAGTTTTCCGTCCCGGATCTCATTGGCACTCTTGACGTGGAAGAAAAGGCGAGAGCAAAGGATACACGTGCTCGAGGTATTGAGGGAGGATCTAGTGCCAATCTGGTACAAAAGAAGAACTTCCAGCCCCACAAGTTCAAGAACAAGGGCAAGTTTGATGGTAAAGCAAAGTTTGATGGGAAGAACAAGGCTGTGCAGCACACGAACTTCAAGAAGAAGAATCCAAAGAAGAAAGGTGCTTGTCATGTGTGTGGCGATCCTGATCATTGGGCTCCTAGTTGCCCTAATCGCTATGACAAGCGTTACCCTGGGAAAGGCGGCAAGACCGCTAATGTTGTCATTGGAGACACTGACATGAAGGATGATGGGTATGGTATATTTCCCACTATTCTTTCAGTATGTCATTCTCCTGATTGGTTGATTGAAACGGGTGCTAATGTGCATGTATGCGGTGATATTTCCATTTTTTTCGTCTTATCAGACCGCAGGGACTTCAACCGTGCTGATGGGCAACGGTTCAAGTGCTTCTGTTCGTGGTGTTGGCACAGTCGATCTGAAGTTTACTTCGGGGAAGATCGTGCGGCTGAAGAACATGTATTATGTCCCCTCCGTCAATAAAAATCTTGTTAGCGGATCTCTTCTGTGTAGAGATGGCTACAAGCTTGTCTTTGAGTCGAATAAATTTGTAATATCCAAGTATGGAACCTTTGTTGGTAAAGGTTATGAGTCAGGAGGCCTGTTTCGTTTATCCTATCAGACATTTGCCATAAAGTTGTTAATCATATTTGCAACAATAGTGAATCAAATGTGCGGCATTCATGTCTTTGTCATGTTGACTTTGGTTGCATGCCGCGACTAGCGAAGTTGAACTTAATCCCTAGTTTCACCACTGTCAAGGGATCTAAGTGTCAAGTGTGTGTGCAAGCTAAGCAACCTCGTAAGTCTCACACAACTGCGGAAACGAGAAATCTTGCACCACTAGAGCTCATACATTCAGATCTATGTGAAATGAATGGTCTTTTGACAAAAGGTGGAAAGAAATATTTCATGACGTTAATTGATGACTCCACTAGATACTGCCGTGTGTATCTTCTGAAATCTAAGGATGAGGCTTTGAACTTTTTCAAGATCTATAAAGCTGAAGTGGAAAACCAACTTGATCGAAAAATCAAGAGGCTTAGGTCCGACCATGGTGGAGAGTATTTTTCCAATGAATTTGATGCTTTTTGTGCGGAACATGGTATAATCCATGAGAGGACGCCTCCCTATTCACCTCAGTCAAATGGGGTGGCCGAAAGAAAGAACCGTACTCTAACTGATTTGGTTAACGCCATGTTAGACACATCGGGTCTCTCCAAGGCATGGTGGGGGAGGCGATATTGACGGCATGTCATGTCCTAAACCGAGTTCCCACAAAGAACAAAGAGATAACTCCATTCGAGGAATGGGAGAAGAAAAGGTTAAAACTCTCTTATCTACGAACATGGGGTTGTTTGGCGAAAGTCAATGTGCCAATTCCAAAGAAGCGGAAGCTCGGACCAAAGATTGTGGATTGTGTTCTCCTGGGATATGCTTTTCATAGCATTGGCTATAGATTCTTGGTAGTAAAATCTGAGGTACCTGACATGCATGTCGGTACGATCATGGAGTCGAATGATGCGACTTTCTTTGAAGATATCTTTCCCATGAAGCATATGGCTACCTCATCTAATCAGAAGATGCCTAGTTCATCGAATCAGGAACCAGTTACAATTACTGAACCTGCCATTTCGATGGAACACTTTGAAAGTCCTGTGGAGGAGAACAATGAAGTTCCTACTAGGAGCAAGAGACAGAGGACTGCAAAGTCCTTTGGTGATGATTTTCTTGTGTATCTCATAGATGACACTCCCAGTTCTATTTCAGAGGCCTATGCATCTGAAGATGCTGACTACTGGAAGGAAGCGGTTCGTAGCAAGATGGATTCCATCTTGGCGAACGAAACTATTGGGGAACGTTGCAGAAAACAAAAAATTTCCTACGGTTTCACCAAGAACCATCTATGAGTTCATCTAGCAACGAGTGATCGGATGCATCTACATACCTTTGTAGATCGCGAGCGGAAGCGTTCAAAGAACGGGGATGAGGGAGTCGTACTCGACGTGATCCAAATCATCGGAGATCCTAGCGCCGAACGGACGGCACCTCCGTGTTCAACACACGTACGGTCAGCGTGACGTCTCCTCCTTCTTGATCCAGCAAGGGGGAAGGAGAGGTTGATGAAGATCCAGCATCACGACAGCATGGTGGTGGATGCAGCAGTCACCGCATCAGGGCTTCGCCGAGCTTCTACGAGAGGGAGAGGTGTAGCAGGGGAGAGGGAGGCGCCAAGGCTTAAGGGTGTGGCTGCCCCTCCCTCCCCCCTTTATATAGGCTCCCCAAGGGGGGCGCCAGCCCTTGGAGATCAGATCTCCCAAGGGGGGCGGCGGCCAGGGGGTGGAGTACCCCCCAAGGCAAGTGGGGCGCCCCCCCACCCTAGGGTTTCCAACCCTAGGCACAGGGGGTGGGCCAAGGGGGGCGCACCAGCCCACTATGGGCTGGTTCCCCTCCCCACTTCAGCCCATGGGGCCCTCCGGGATGGGTGGCCCCACCTGGTGGACCCCCGGGACCCATCCGGTGGTCCCGGTACAATACCGGTGACCCCCGAAACTCTCCCGATGGCCGAAACTGCACTTCCTATATATAATTCTTCACCTCCGAACCATTCTGGAACTCCTCGTGACGTCCGGGATCTCATCTGAGACTCCGAACAACTTTCGGGTTACTGCATATACATATCTCTACAACCCTAGCGTCACCGAACCTTAAGTGTGTAGACTCTACGGGTTCGGGAGACATGTAGACATGACCGAGACGGCTCTCCGGTCAATAACCAACAGCGGGATCTGGATACCCATGTTGGCTCCCACATGCTCCTCGATGATCTCATCGGATGAACCACGACGTCGAGGATTCACGCAGCCCCGTATACAATTCCCTTTGTCAATCGGTACGTTACTTGCCCGAGATTCGATCGTCGGTATCCCAATACCTCGTTCAATCTCGTTACCGGCAAGTCACTTTAGTCGTACCGTAATGCATGATCCCGTGACCAGATACTTGGTCACTTTGAGCTCATTATGATGATGCATTACCGAGTGGGCCCAGAGATACCTCTCCGTCATACGGAGTGACAAATCCCAGTCTTGATCCGTGTCAACCCAACAGACACTTTCGGAGATACCCGTAGTATACCTTTATAGTCACCCAGTTATGTTGTGACGTTTGGTACACCCAAAGCACTCCTACGGTATCCGGGAGTTACACGATCTCATGGTCTAAGGAAAAGATACTTGACATTGGAAAAACTCTAGCAAACGAACTATACGATCTTGTGCTATGTTTAAGATTGGGTCTTGTCCATCATCATTCTCCTAATGATGTGATCTCGTTATCAATGACATCCAATGTCCATAGTCAGGAAACCATGACTATCTATTGATCAACGAGCTAGTCAACTAGAGGCTTACTAGGGACATGTTGGTGTCTATGTATTCACACATGTATTACGATTTCCGGATAACACAATTATAGCATGAATAAAAGACAATTATCATGAACAAGGAATAATAATAATCCTTTTATTATTGCCTCTAGGGCATATTTCCAACAGTCTCCCACTTGCACTAGAGTCAATAATCTAGTTACATTGTGATGAATCGAACACCCATAGAGTTCTGGTGTTGATCATGTTTTGCCCTAGGGAGAGGTTTAGTCAATGGATCCGCGACATTCAAATCCGTATGTACTTTACAAATATCTATGTCTCCATTTTGAACATTTTCACGAGTGGAGTTTAAGCGACGCTTGATGTGCCTGGTCTTCTTGTGAAACCTGGGCTCCTTGGCAAGTGCAATAGCTCCAGTGTTGTCACAAAAGAGTTTGATCGGCCCCGACGCATTGGGTATGAATCCTAGGTCGGTGATGAACTCCTTCACCCAAATTGCTTCATGTGCTGCTGTTGGGGAACGTAGCAGAAATTCAAAATTTTCCTACGTGTCACCAAGATCTATCTATGGAGAGACCAGCAACGAGTAGAAAGAGAGTGTATCTACATACCCTTGTAGATCGCTAAGCGGAAGCGTTCAAGTGAACGGGGTTGATGGAGTCGTACTCGTCGTGATTCAAATCACCGATGATCCTAGTGCCGAACGGACGGCACCTCCGCGTTCAACACACGTACAACCTGGTGACGTCTCCCACGCCTTGATCCAGCAAGGAGAGAGGGAGAGGTTGAGGAAGACTCCATCCAACAGCAGCACAACGGCGTGGTGGTGGTGGAGGAGCGTGGCAATCCAGCAGGGCTTCGCCAAGCACCATGGGAGAGGAGGAGTAGGAAGAGAGGTAGGGCTGTGCCAGAACTTCGTGTATAGCTCCCATGTGCCTCCCCACTATATATAGGGGTGGAGGGGCTGGTTTCTTGCCCTCCAAGTCCATTGGGGCGTTGGCCAAGGTGGGAGGAAAGAAATCTCATTATTTCCTTCCCCACCGATTGTTCCCCCCTTTTTAGGGATCTTGATCTTATCCCTTCGGGATATGATCTTATTCCTTCTAAGGGGGGATCTTGGTGCGCCTTGACCAGGGGTGTGGGGCCTTGCCCCCACTACCGACGTCCATGTGGGTCCCCCCATGCAGGTGGGCCCCACTCCGGAACCTTCTAGAACCTTCCCGGTACAATACCGAAAAATCCCGAACATTTTCCGGTGGCCAAAATAGGACTTCCCATATATAAATCTTTACCTCCGGACCATTCCGGAACTCCTCGTGACATCCGGGATCTCATCCGGGACTCTGAACAACATTCGGTAACCACATACAAACTTCCTTTATAACCCTAGCGTCATCGAACCTTAAGTGTGTAGACCCTACGAGTTCGGGAGACATGTAGACATGACCGAGACGTTCTCCGGTCAATAACCAACAGCGGGATCTGGATACCCATGATGGCTCCCACATGTTCCACGATGATCTCATCGGATGAACCACGATGTCAAGGACTTAATTAATCCCGTATTCAATTCCCTTTGTCTATCGGTATGTTACTTGCCCGAGATTCGATCGTCGGTATCCAATACCTTGTTCAATCTCGTTACCGGCAAGTCACTTTACTCGTTCAGTAACACATCATCCCGTGATCAACTCCTTGGTCACATTGCGCATATGATGATGTCCTACCGAGTGGGCCCAGAGATACCTCTCCGTTTACACGGAGTGACAAATCCCAGTCTTGATCCGCATAAAATAATAGATACTTTCGGAGATACCTGTAGTGCACCTTTATAGTCACCCAGTTACGTTGTGACGTTTGATACACCCAAAGCACTCCTACGGTATCCAGGAGTTACACGCTCTCATGGTCAAAGGAAGAGATACTTGACATTGGCAAAGCTCTAGCAAACGAACTACACGATCTTTGTGCTAGGCTTAGGATTGGGTCTTGTCCATCACATCATTCTCCTAATGATGTGATCCCGTTATCAACGACATCCAATGTCCATAGCCAGGAAACCATGACTATCTGTTGATCACAACGAGCTAGTCAACTAGAGGCTCACTAGGGACATATTGTGGTCTATGTATTCACACGTGTATTACGATTTCCGGATAATACAGTTATAGCATGAATAAAAGACAATTATCATGAACAAGGAAATATAATAATAACACTTTTATTATTGCCTCTAGGGCATATTTCCAACAGTCTCCCACTTGCACTAGAGTCAATAATCTAGTTCACATCGCCATGTGATTAACACTCACAGGTCACATCGCCATGTGACTAATACCCAAGAGTTTTAGGTTTGATCATGTTGCTTGTGAGAGAGGTTTTAGTCAACGGGTCCGAACCTTTCAGATCCGTGTGTGCTTTACAAATCTCTATGTCATCTCCTAGATGTAGCTACCACGCTCTATTTGGAGCTATTCCAAATAACTGTTCTACTTGGAGCTATTCTAAATTGTTGCCCCATAATACGTATCCGGTATCTCTTCTTAGAGCTATCCGGATAGGTGTTAAGCTTGCATCGACGTAACCTTTACGACGAACTCTTTTACCACCTCCATAATCGAGAAAATTCCTTAGTCCACTAGTTACCAAGGATAACTTTGACCGCTGTCTGTGATCCATTCATGGATCACTCTTGTACCCCTTGACTGACTCATGGCAAGACACACTTCAGGTGCGGTACTCAGCATGGCATACTATAGAGCCTATGTCTTAAGCATAGGGGACGACCTTCGTCCTTTCTCTCTATTCTGCCGAGGTCGAGCTTTAAGTCTTAACTTCGTACCTTACAACTCAGGCAAGAACTCCTTCTTTGACTGGTCCATCTTGAACACCTTCAAGATCATGTCAAGGTATGTGCTCATTTGAAAGTATTATTAAGCATTTTGATCTATCCTTATAGATCTTGATGCTCAATGTTCAAGTAGCTTAATCTAGGCTTTCCATTGAAAAACACTTTCAAAATAACCCTATATGCTTTCCAGAAATTCTACATCATTTCTGATCAACAATATGTCAACAACATATACTCATCAGAAATTCTATAGTGCTCCCACTCACTTCTTTGGAAATACAAGTTTCTCATAAACTTTGTACAAACCCAAATTTTTTTTGATCATCATCAAAGCATACATTCCAACTCCGAGATGCTCACTCCAGTCCTTAGAAGGATTTCTGGAGCTTTGCATACTTATTAGCATCTTTCGGGATTGACAAAACCTTCCGGTTGTATCACATACAACCTTTCCTCAAGAAAATCGTCGAGGAAACAATGTTTTGACATCCTATCTGCAAGATTTCATAAATAATGCAGTAATCGCTAATATAATTCCAACAGACTCTTAGCATCACTACGAGTGAGAAAATCTCATCGTAGTCAACTCCTTGAACTTGTCGGAAAACATCTTAATGACAAGTCGAGCTTTCTTAATGGTAATTCTTACCATCATTGTCTGTCTTCCTTTTAAAATCCATCCGTACTCATTTGCCTTACGACCATCGAGCCATTCTGCCAAAGTCTACACTTTGTTTTCATACATGGATCCTCTCTCGGATTTTATGGCCTCAAGCCATTTATCGGAATCCGGGCCCACCATCGCTTCTCCATAGCTCGTAGGTTCATTGTTGTCTAGCAACATGACCTTCAAGACAGGATTACATACCACTCTGAAGTAGTACGCATCCTTGTCATCCTACGAGGTTTGGGAGTGTCTTGATCCGAAGTTTCATGATCAATATCATAAGCTTCCACTTCAATTGGTGTAGGTGCCACAGGAACAACTCCCTGTGCCCTGTCACACACTAGTTGAAGAGACGGTTCAATAACCTCATCAAGTCTCCACCATCCTCCCACTCAATTCTTTTGAGAGAAACTTTTCCTCGAGAAAGGACCCGATTCTAGAAACAATCCATATTGCTTTCGGATCTGAATTAGGAGGTATACCCAACTGTTTTGGGTTTCCTATGAAGATGCATTTTATCCGCTTTGGGTTCGAGCTTATCAACCTGAAACTTTTCCATATAAGCGTCGCAGCCCCAAACTTTTAAGAAACGACAACTTAGGTTTCTCTAAACCATAATTCATACGGTGTCATCTCATCGGAATTACGTGGTGCCCTATTTAAAGTGAATGTGGTTGTCTCTAATGCCTAACCCATGAACGATAGTGGTAATTCGATAAGAGACATCATGGTACACACCATATCCAATAGGGTGCAACTATGATGTTCGGACACACCATCACATTATGGTGTTCCAGGCGGTATTAATTGCGAAACAATTTCCACAATGTCTTAATTGTGTGCCAAAACTCGTAACTCAGATATTCATCTCTATGATCATATCATAGACATTTTATCCTCTTGTCACAATGATATGCTACTTCACTCTGAAATTACTTGAACCATTCAATAATTCAGACTTGTGTTTCATCAAGTAAATATACTCAACATTTACTCGAATCATCTGTGAAGTAAGAACATAATGATATTCACTGCATGCCTCAGCACTCATTCAACTGCACACATCAAAATGTGTTACTTCCAACAAGTTGCTATCTTGTTCCATCTTACTGAAAATGAGGCTTTTCAGTCATCTTGCCCATGTGGTATGATTTGCATATCTCAATTGATTCAAAATCAAGTGAGTCCGAACGATCCATTTGCATGGAGTTTCTTCATGCATATACACCAATAGACATGGTTCGCATGTCTCAAACTTTTCAAAAACGAGTGAGTCCAAAGATCCATCAACATGGAGCTTCTTCATGCGTTTTATACCATTATGACTTACATGGCAGTAACACAAGTAAGTGGTACTATCATTACTATCTTATATCTTTTGGCATGAAAATGTGTATCACTACGACCGAGATTCAATAAACCATTCCTTTAGGTGCAAGACCATTGAAGGTATTATTCAAAAATAGAGTAACCATTATTCTCCTTAAATGAATAACCGTATTGCGATAGACATAATCCAATCATGTCTATGCTCAACGCAAACACCAATCTTGGTGGTAGAGGGAGCGTGCGATGCTTGATCATATCAACCTTGGAAACACTTCCAACATATATCGTCAGCTCACCTTTAGCTAGTCTCCGTTTATTCCGTAGCTTTTATTTCGAGTTACTAACACTTAGCAACCGAACCGGTATCCAATACCCTGGTGCTACTAGGAGTACTAGTAAAGTACACATTAACATAATGTATATCCAATATACTTCTATCGACCTTGCCAGCCTTCTCATCTACCAAGTATCTAGGGTAATGCTGCTCCAGTGGTTGTTCCCCTTATTACAGAAGCACTTAGTCTCGGGTTTGGGTTCAACCTTGGGTTTCTTCACTAGAGCAGGAGCTGAATTGCCGTTTCATGAAGTATCCCTTTGTTCCCTTGCCCTTCTTGAAACTAGTGGTTTCACCAACCATCAACAATTGATGCTCCTTCTTGATTTCTACTTTCGCGGTGTCAAACATCATGAATATTTCAAGGATCATCATATCTATCCCTGATATGTTATAGTTAATCACGAAGCTCTAGCAGCTTGGTGGCAATGACTTTGGGGAAACATGACTATCTCATCTGGAGGATCAACTCCCACTCGATTCAAGTGATTGTTGTGCTCAGACAATCTAAGCACAAGCTCAACGATTGAGCTTTTCTCCCTTAGTTTGCAGGCTAAGAAAATCGTCGGAGGTCTTATACCTCTTGACGTGGGCACGAGCCTGAAATCCCAATTTCAGCCCTCGAAACATCTCATATGTTCCGCGACGTTTCGAAAATGTCTTTGGTGCCTCTACTTAAACCATTTAATTGAACTATCACGTAGTTATCAAAAACGTGTATGTCTGATGTTCGCAACATCGACAAACGACGTTGGGGTTCAGCACACTGAGTGGTGCATTAAGGACATAAGCTTTCTACTGATCGCATAATCGCTACTATCAACTTTCAACTATATTTTCTCTAGGAACATATCTAAACAGTGGAACTAAAGCGCGAGCTTACGACATAATTTGCAAAAGGTCTTTTGACTAAGTTCAGGATAATTAAGTTCATCTTATGAACTCCCACTTAGATAGACATCCCTCTGGTCATCTAAGTGATCACATGATCCGAGTCAACTAGGCCGTGTCCGATCATCACGTGAGACGGACTAGTCATCATCGGTGAACATCTTCATGTTGATCGTATCTACCATACGACTCATGCTCGACCTTTCGGTCTCCGTGTTCCGAGGCCATGTCTGCACATGCTAGGCTCGTCAAGTTAACCCTAAGTGTTTTCGCTGTGTAAAACTGTCTTACACCCGTTGTATGTGAACGTAAGAATCCATCACACCCGATCATCACGTAGTGCTTAGAAGCGACGAACTGTAGCAACGGTGCACAGTTAGGGGAGAACACTTCTTGAAATTTTGTAAGGGATCATCTTATTTACTACCGTCGTCCTAAGCAAACAAGATGCATAAACATGATAAACATCACATGCAATCAAATAGTGACATGATATGGCCAATATCATTTTGCTCCTTTTTGATCTTCATCTTCGGGGCTCCATGATCATCATCGTCACCGGCACGACACCATGATCTCCATCATCATGATCTCCATCATCGTGTCTTCATGAAGTTGTCACACCAACGACTACTTCTACTTCTATGACTAACGCGTTTAGCAATAAAGTAAAGTAGTTTACATGGCGTTCTTCAATGACATGCAGGTCATACAATAAATAAAGACAACTCCTACGGCTCCTGCCGGTTGTCATACTCATCGACATGCAACTCGTGAATCCTATTACAAGAACATGATCAATCTCATACATCACATATCATTCATCACATTCTTCTTGGCCATATCACATCACATAGCATACCCTGCAAAAACAAGTTAGACGTCCTCTAATTGTTGTTGCATGTTTTACGTGGCTGCTATGGGTTTCTAGCAAGAACGTTTCTTACCTACGCAAGACCACAACGTGATATGCAAATTGCTATTTACCCTTCATAAGGACCCTTTTCATCGAATCCGTTCCGACTAAAGTGGGAGAGACTGGCACCCGCTAGCCACCTTATGCACCAAGTGCATGTCAATCGGTGGAACCTGTCTCACGTAAGAGTACGTGTAAGGTCGGTCCGGGCCGCTTCATCCCACAATACCGTCGAAACAAGATTAGACTAGTAACGGTAAGCATATTGAACAACATCAACGCCCACAACTACTTTGTGTTCTACTCGTGCAAAGAATCTACGCAATAGACCTAGCTCTGATACCACTGTTGGGGAACGTAGCAGAAATTCAAAATTTTCCTACGTGTCACCAAGATCTATCTATGGAGAGACCAGCAACGAGTAGAAAGAGAGTGCATCTACATACCCTTGTAGATCGCTAAGAGGAAGCGTTCAAGTGAACGGGGTTGATGGAGTCGTACTCGTCGTGATTCAAATCACCGATGATCCTAGTGCCGAACGGACGGCACCTCCGCGTTCAACACACGTACAGCCCGGTGACGTCTCCCACGCCTTGATCCAGCAAGGAGAGAGAGAGAGGTTGAGGAAGACTCCATCCAATAGCAGCACAACGGCGTGGTGGTGGTGGAGGAGCGTGGCAATCCAGCAGGGCTTCGCCAAGCACCATGGGAGAGGAGGAGTAGGAAGATAGGTAGGGCTGTGCCAGAACTTCGTGTATAGCTCCCATGCGCCTCCCCACTATATATAAAGGTGGAGGGGCTGGTTTCTTGCCCTCCAAGTCCATTGGGGCGTTGGCCAAGGTGGGAGGAAAGAAATCTCATTATTTCCTTCCCCACCGATTGTTATCCCCCCTTTTTAGGGATCTTGATCTTATCCCTTCGGGATATGATCTTATTCCTTCTAAGGGGGGATCTTGGTGCGCCTTGACCATGGGTGTGGGGCCTTGCCCCCACTACCCACGTCCATGTGGGTCCCCCCATGCAGGTGGGCCCCACTCCGGAACCTTCTAGAACCTTCCCGGTACAATACCGAAAAATCCCGAACATTTTCCGGTGGCCAAAATAGGGCTTCCCATATATAAATCTTTACCTCCGGACCATTCCGGAACTCCTCGTGACGTCCGGGATCTCATCCGGGACTCCTAACAACATTCGGTAACCACATACAAACTTCCTTTATAACCCTAGCGTCATCGAACCTTAAGTGTGTAGACCCTACGGGTTCGGAAGACATGTAGACATGACCGAGACGTTCTCCGGTCAATAACCAACAGCGGGATCTGGATACCCATGATGGCTCCCACATGTTCCACGATGATCTCATCGGATGAACCACGATGTCAAGGACTTAATTAATCCCGTATTCAATTCCCTTTGTCTATCGGTATGTTACTTGCCCGAGATTCGATCGTCGGTATCCAATACCTTGTTCAATCTCGTTACCGGCAAGTCACTTTACTCATTCCGTAACACATCATCCCGTGATCAACTCCTTGGTCACATTGCGCATATGATGATGTCCTACCGAGTGGGCCCAGAGATACCTCTCCGTTTACACGGAGTGACAAATCCCAGTCTCGATCCGCATAAAACAATAGATACTTTTGGAGATACCTGTAGTGCACCTTTATAGTCACCCAGTTACGTTGTGACGTTTGATACACCCAAAGCACTCCTACGGTATCCAGGAGTTACACGCTCTCATGGTCAAAGGAAGAGATACTTGACATTGGCAAAGCTCTAGCAAACGAACTACACGATCTTTGTGCTAGGCTTAGGATTGGGTCTTGTCCATCACATCATTCTCCTAATGATGTGATCCCGTTATCAACGACATCCAATGTCCATAGCCAGGAAACCATGACTATCTGTTGATCACAACGAGCTAGTCAACTAGAGGCTCACTAGGGACATATTGTGGTCTATGTATTCACACGTGTATTACGATTTCCGGATAATACAGTTATAGCATGAATAAAAGACAATTATCATGAACAAGGAAATATAATAATAACACTTTTATTATTGCCTCTAGGGCATATTTCCAACACTCCGAGGCTGCCATGTACTCCGCTTCACATGTAGATCCCGCCACGACGCTCTGCTTGCAGCTGCACCAACTTACTGCTCCACCATTCAACATATACACATATCCGGTTTGTGACTTAGAGTCATCCAGATCTATGTCGAAGCTAGCGTCGACGTGACCCTTTACGATGAGCTCGTCGTCACCTCCATAAACGAGAAACATGTCCTTAGTCCTTTTCAGGTACTTTAGGATATTCTTGACCGTTGTCCAGTGTTCCTTGCCGGGATTACTTTGGTATCTTCCCACCAAACTTACGGCAAGGTTTACATCAGGTCTGGTACATAGCATGGCATACATAATAGACCCTATGGCTGAGGCATAGGGGGTGACACTCATCTCTTCTACATCTTCTGCCGTGGTCGGACATTGAGCTGAGCTCAATTTCATGAAGGAAATATGCCCTAGAGGCAATAATAAAGTTATTATTTATTTCCTTATATCATGATAAAAGTTTATTATTCATGCTAGAATTGTATTAACCGGAAACATAATACATGTGTGAATACATAGACAAACAGAGTGTCACTAATATGCCTCTACTTGACTAGCTCGTTAATCAAAGATGGTTATGTTTCCTAACCATGGACAAAGAGTTGTCATTTGATTAACGGGATCACATCATTAGTTGAATGATCTGATTGACATGACCCATTCCATTAGCTTAGCACCCGATCGTTTAGTATGTTGCTATTGCTTTCTTCATGACTTATACATGTTCCTATGACTATGAGATTATGCAACTCCCGTTTGCCGGAGGAACACTTTGTGTGCTACCAAACATCACAACGTAACTGGGTGATTATAAAGGAGCTCTACAAGTGTCTCCAAAGGTACATGTTGGGTTGGCGTATTTCGAGATTAGGATTTGTCACTCCGATTGTCGGAGAGGTATCTCTGGGCCCTCTAGGTAATGCACATCACTGAAGCCTTGCAAGCATTGCAACTAATGAGTTAGTTGCGGGATGATGTATTACGGAACGAGTAAAGAGACTTGCCGGTAACGAGATTGAACTAGGTATTGGATACCGACGATCGAATCTCGGGCAAGTAACATACCGATGACAAAGGGAACAACGTATGTTGTTATGCGGTCTGACCGATAAAAGATCTTCGTAGAATATGTAGGAGACAATATGAGCATCCAGGTTCCGCTATTGGTTATTGACCGGAGACGTGTCTCGGTCATGTCTACATTGTTCTTGAATCCGTAGGGTCCGCACGCTTAAGGTTACGATGACAGTTATATTATGAGTTTATGCATTTTGATGTACCGAAGTTTGTTCGGAGTCCCGGATGTGATCACGGACATGACGAGGAGTCTCGAAATGGTCGAGACATAAAGATTGATATATTGGAAGCCTATATTTGGATATCGGAAGCGTTCCGGGTGAAATCGGGATTTTACCGGATTACCGGGAGGTTACCGAAACCCCCCGGGAGGTATATGGGCCTTAGTGGGCCTTAGTGGGAGATAGGAGAGGTGGCCAGGGATGGGCCGCGCGCCCCTCCCCCCCTTAGTCCGAATAGGACAAGGAGAGAGGGGGCCGTTGCCCCCCTTCCTTCTCTCTCTCTTTCCCCCCTTCACGAATCCTATTCCAACTAGGAAAGGGGGGAGTCCTACTCCTGAGTCCTACTCCCGGAGGGAGTAGGACTCCTCCTGGCGCGCCTCCTCTTGGCGGGCCGCCCCCCTTTGAGCCTTTATATACTGAGGCAAGGGGCACCCCTAGAGAGAAAAGTTGATCCATGTGATCATATTCTTAGCCGTGTGCGGTGCCCCCTTCCACCATAGTCCTCGATAATATTGTAGCGGTGCTTAGGCGAAGCCCTGCGACGGTAGTACATCAAGATCGTCACCACGCCGTTGTGCTGACGGAACTCTTCCCCGACACTTTGCTGGATCGGAGTCCGGGGATCATCATCGAGCTGAACGTGTGCTAGAACTCGGAGGTGCCGTAGTTTCGGTGCTTGATCGGTCGGGCCGTGGAGACGTACGACTACATCAACCAAGTTAACGCTTCCGTTGTCGATTTACAAGGGTATGTAGATCACACTCTCCCCCTCTTGTTGCTATGCATCACCACGATCTTGCGTGTGCGTAGGAATTTTTTTGAAATTACTACGAAACCCAACAGTGGCATCCGAGCCTAGGTTTTATGTGTTGATGTTATATGCACGAGTAGAACACAAGTGAGTTGTGGGTGATATAAGTCATACTGCTTACCAGCATGCCATACTTTGGTTCGGCGGTATTGTTGGACGAAGCGGCCCGGACCGACATTACGCGTATGCTTACGCGAGACCGGTTCTCCCGACGTGCTTTGCACAAAGGTGGCTAGCGGGTGACAGGTTCTCCAACTTTAGTTGAACCGAGTGTGGCTACGCCCAGTCCTTGCGAAGGTTAAAACAGCACCAACTTGACAAACTATCGTTGTGGTTTTGATGCGTAGGTAAGATTGGTTCTTACTTAAGCCCGTAGCAGCCACGTAAAACTTGCAACAACAAAGTAGAGGACGTCTAACTTGTTTTTGCAGGGCATGTTGTGATGTGATATGGTCAAGACATGATGCTAAATTTTATTGTATGAGATGATCATGTTTTGTAACTGAGTTATCGGCAACTGGCAGGAGCCATATGGTTGTCGCTTTATTATATGCAGTGCAATCGCGCTGTAATGCTTTACTTTATCACTAAGCGGTAGCGATAGTCGTGGAAGCATGAGATTGGCGAGACGACAACGATGCTACGATGGAGATCAAGGTGTCGCGCCGGTGACAATGGTGATCACGACGATGCTTCGGAGATGGAGATCACAAGCACAAGATGATGATGGCCATATCATATCACTTATATTGATTGCATGTGATGTTTATCTTTTATGCATCTTATCTTGCTTTGATTGACGGTAGCATTATAAGATGATCTCTCACTAATTATCAAGAAGTGTTCTCCCTGAGTATGCACCGTTGCGAAAGTTCTTCGTGCTGAGACACCACGTGATGATCGGGTGTGATAGGCTCTACGTTCAAATACAACGGGTGCAAAACAGTTGCACACGCGGAATACTCAGGTTATACTTGACGAGCCAGGCATATACAGAAATGGCCTCGGAACACGGAGACCGAAAGGTCGAGCGTGAATCATATAGTAGATATGATCAACATAGTGATGTTCACCAACGAAACGACTCCATCTCACGTGATGATCGGACATGGTTTAGTTGACTTGGATCACGTAATCACTTAGAGGATTAGAGGGATGCCTATCTAAGTGGGAGTTCTTTAAGTAATATGATTAATTGAACCTAAATTTATCATGAACTTAGTACCTGATAGTATCTTGCTTATGTATGTTTGATTGTAGATAGATGGCCCGTGCTGTTGTTTTGTTGAATTTTAATGCGTTCCTTGAGAAAGCAAAGTTGAAAGATGATGGTAGCAATTACACGGAATGGGTCCGTAACTTGAGGATTATCCTCATTGCTGCACAGAAGAATTACGTCCTGGAAGCACCGCTGGGTGCCAGGCCTGCTGCTGGAGCAACACCAGATGTTATGAATGTCTGGCAGAGCAAAGCTGATGACTACTCGATAGTTCAATGTGCCATGCTTTACGGCTTAGAACCGGGACTTCAATGACGTTTTGAACGTCATGGGGCATATGAGATGTTCCAGGAGTTGAAGTTAATATTTCAAGCAAATGCCCGGATTGAGAGATATGAAGTCTCCAATAAGTTCTATAGCTGCAAGATGGAGGAGAACAGTTCTGTCAGTGAGCATATACTCAAGATGTCTAGGTATTGTAATCACTTGATTCAACTGGGAGTTAATCTTCTGGATGATAGCGTCATTGACATAATTCTCCAATCACTTCCACCAAGCTACAAGAGCTTCGTGATGAACTATAATATGCAAGGGATGAATAAGACTATTCCCGAGCTCTTCGCAATGCTGAAAGCTGCGGAGGTAGAAATCAAGAAGGAGCATCAAGTGTTGATGGTCAACAAGACCACTAGTTTCAAGAAAAAGGGCAAAGGGAAGAAGAAGGGGAACTTCAAGAAGAACAGCAAGCAAGTTGCTGCTCGAGAGAAGAAACCCAAGTCTGGACCTAAGCCTGAAACTGAGTGCTTCTACTGCAAGCAGACTGGTCACTGGAAGCGGAACTGCCCCAAGTATTTGGCGGATAAGAAGGATGGCAAGGTGAACAAAGGTATATGTGATATACATGTTATTGATGTGTACCTTACTAATGCTCGCAGTAGCACCTGGGTATTTGATACTGGTTCTGTTGCTAATATTTGCAACTCGAAACAGGGACTACGGATTAAGCGAAGATTAGCTAAGGACGAGGTGACGATGCGCGTGGGAAACGGTTCCAAAGTCGATGTGATCGCGGTCGGCGCACTACCTCTACATCTACCTTCGGGATTAATATTAGACCTAAATAATTGTTATTTGGTGCCAGCATTAAGCATGAACATTATATCTGGATCTTGTTTGATGCGAGACGGTTATTCATTTGAATCAGAGAATAATGGTTGTTCTATTTATATGAGTAATATCTTTTATGGTCATGCACCCTTGAAGAAAGGTCTATTCTTATTGAATCTTGATAGTAGTGACACACATATTCATAATGTTGAAGCCAAAAGATGTAGAGTTGATAATGATAGTGCAACTTATTTCTGGCACTGCCGTTTAGGTCATATCGGTGTAAGGCGCATGAAGAAACTCCATACTGATGGACTTTTGGAACCACTTGATTATGAATCACTTGGTACTTGCGAACCGTGCCTCATGGGCAAGATGACTAAAACGCCGTTCTCCGGTACTATGGAGAGAGCAACAGATTTGTTGGAAATCATACATACTGATGTATGTGGTCCGATGAATATTGAAGCTCGTGGCGGATATCGTTATTTTCTCACCTTCACAGATGACTTAAGCAGATATGGGTATATCTGCTTAATGAAACATAAGTCTGAAACGTTTGGAAAGTTCAAAGAATTTCAGAGTGAAGTTGGAAATCATCGTAACTAGAAAATAAAGTTTCTACGATCTGATCGTGGAGGCGAATATTTGAGTTTCGAGTTTGGTGTACATTTGAAACAATACGGAATAGTTTCGCAACTCACGCCACCCAGAACTCCACAGCGTAATGGTGTGTCCGAACGTCATAATCGTACTTTACTAGATATGGTGCGATCTATGATGTCTCTTACTGATTTACCGCTATCGTTTTGGGGTTATGCTTTGGAGACGGCCGCATTCACGTTAAATAGGGCACCATCAAAATCCGTTGAGACGACGCCTTATGAACTATGGTTTGGCAAGAAACCAAAGTTGTCGTTTCTGAAAGTTTGGGGCTGCGATGCTTATGTGAAAAAGCTTCAACCTGATAAGCTCGAACCAAATCGGAGAAATGTGTCTTCATAGGATATCCAAAGGAGACTATTGGATACACCTTCTATCACAGATCCGAAGGCAAGACTTTTGTTGCTAAGTTCGGAAACTTTCTGGAGAAGGAGTTTCTCTTGAAAGAAGTGAGTGGGAGGAAAGTAGAACTTGACGAGGTAACTGTACCTGCTCCCTTATTGGAAAGTAGTGCATCACAGAAAACTGTTTCTGTGACACCTACACCAATTAGTGAGGAAGCTAATGATAATGATCATGAAACTTCAGAACAAGATACTACTGAAACTCGTAGATCAACCAGAGTGAGATCCGCGCCAGAGTGGTACGGTAATCCTGTTCTGGAAGTCATGCTACTAGATCATGATGAACCTACGAACTATGAAGAAGCGATGGTGAGCCCAGATTCCGCAAAATGGCTTGAAGCCATGAAATCTGAGATGGGATCCATGTATGAGAACAAAGTGTGGACTTTGGTTGACTTGCCCAATGATCGGCAAGCAATTGAGAATAAATGGATCTTCAAGAAGAAGACTGATGCCGACGATAATATTACTGTCTACAAAGCTCGACTTGTCGCAAAAGGTTTTCGGCAAGTTCAAGGGATTGACTACGATGAGACCTTCTCACCCGTAGCGATGCTTAAGTCTGTCCGAATCATGTTAGCAATTGCCGCATTTTATGATTATGAAATTTGGCAGATGGATGTCAAAACTGCATTCCTGAATGGATTTCTGGAAGAAGAGTTGTATATGATGCAACCAGAAGGTTTTGTCGATCCAAAGGGAGCTAACAAAGTGTGCAAGCTCCAGCGATCCATTTATGGACTGGTGCAAGCCTCTCGGAGTTGGAATAAACGCTTTGATAGTGTGATCAAAGCATTTGGTTTTATACAGACTTTCGGAGAAGCCTGTATTTACAAGAAAGTGAGTGGGAGCTCTGTAGCATTTCTGATATTATATGTGGATGACATATTACTGATTGGAAATGATATAGAATTTCTGGATAGCATAAAGGGATACTTGAATAAGAGTTTTTCAATGAAAGACCTCGGTGAAGCTGCTTACATATTAGGCATTAAGATCTATAGAGATAGATCAAGACGCTTAATTGGACTTTCACAAAGCACATACCTTGACAAAGTTTTGAAGAAGTTCAAAATGGATCAAGCAAAGAAAGGGTTCTTGCCTGTGTTACAAGGTGTAAAGTTGAGTCAGACTCAATGCCCGACCACTGCAGAAGATAGAGAGAAAATGAAAGATGTTCCCTATGCTTCAGCCATAGGCTCTATCATGTATGCAATGCTGTGTACCAGACCTCATGTGTGCCTTGCTATAAGTCTAGCAGGGAGGTACCAAAGTAATCCAGGAGTGGATCACTGGACAGCGGTCAAGAACATCCTGAAGTACCTGAAAAGGACTAAGGATATGTTTCTCGTATATGGAGGTGACAAAGAGCTCATCGTAAACGGTTACGTTGATGCAAGCTTTGACACTGATCCGGACGATTCTAAATCGCAAACCGGATACGTGTTTACATTAAACGGTGGAGCTGTCAGTTGGTGCAGTTCTAAACAAAGCGTCATGGCGGGATCTACATGTGAAGCGGAGTACATAGCTGCTTCGGAAGCAGCAAACGAAGGAGTCTGGATGAAGGAGTTCATATCCGATCTAGGTGTCATACCTAGTGCTTCGGGTCCAATGAAAATCTTTTGTGACAATACTGGTGCAATTGCCTTGGCGAAGGAATCCAGATTTCACAAGAGAACCAAGCACATCAAGAGACGCTTCAATTCCATCCGGGATCTAGTCCAGGTGGGAGACATAGAGATTTGCAAGATACATACGGATCTGAATGTAGCAGACCCGTTGACTAAGCCTCTTCCACGAGCAAAACATGATCAGCACCAAGGCTCCATGGGTGTTAGAATCATTACAGTATAATCTAGATTATTGACTCTAGTGCAAGTGGGAGACTGAAGGAAATATGCCCTAGAGGCAATAATAAAGTTATTATTTATTTCCTTATATCATGATAAAAGTTTATTATTCATGCTAGAATTGTATTAACCGGAAACATAATACATGTGTGAATACATAGACAAACAGAGTGTCACTAGTATGCCTCTACTTGACTAGCTCGTTAATCAAAGATGGTTATGTTTCCTAACCATGGACAAAGAGTTGTCATTTGATTAACGGGATCACATCATTAGTTGAATGATCTGATTGACATGACCCATTCCATTAGCTTAGCACCCGATCGTTTAGTATGTTGCTATTGCTTTCTTCATGACTTATACATGTTCCTATGACTATGAGATTATGCAACTCCCGTTTGCTGGAGGAACACTTTGTGTGCTACCAAACGTCACAACGTAACTGGGTGATTATAAAGGAGCTCTACAGGTGTCTCCAAAGGTACATGTTGGGTTGGCGTATTTCGAGATTAGGATTTGTCACTCCGATTGTCGGAGAGGTATCTCTGGGCCCTCTCGGTAATGCACATCACTGAAGCCTTGCAAGCATTGCAACTAATGAGTTAGTTGCGGGATGATGTATTACGGAACGAGTAAAGAGACTTGCCGGTAACGAGATTGAACTAGGTATTGGATACCGACGATCGAATCTCGGGCAAGTAACATACCGATGACAAAGGGAACAACGTATGTTGTTATGCGGTCTGACTGATAAAAGATCTTCATAGAATATGTAGGAGCCAATATGAGCATCCAGGTTCCGCTATTGGTTATTGACCGGAGACGTGTCTCGGTCATGTCTACATTGTTCTCGAACCCGTAGGGTCCGCATGCTTAAGGTTACGATGACAGTTATATTATGAGTTTATGCATTTTGATGTACCGAAGTTTGTTTGGAGTCTCGGATGTGATCACGGACATGACGAGGAGTCTCGAAATGGTCGAGACATAAAGATTGATATATTGGAAGCCTATATTTGGATATCGGAAGCGTTCTGGGTGAAATCAGGATTTTACCGGATTACCGGGAGGTTACCGGAACCCCCCGGGAGGTATATGGGCCTTAGTGGGCCTTAGTGGGAGATAGGAGAGGTGGCCAGGGATGGGCTGCGCGCCCCTCCCCCCCTTAGTCCGAATAGGACAAGGAGAGAGGGGGCCGGCGCCCCCCTTCCTTCTCTCTCTCTTTCCCCCCTTCACGAATCCTATTCCAACTAGGAAAGGGGGGGAGTCCTACTTCCGGAGGGAGTAGGACTCCTCCTGGCGCGCCTCCTCTTGGCCGACCGCCCCCCCTTTGAGCCTTTATATACGGAGGCAAGGGGCACCCCTAGAGAGAAAAGTTGATCCACGTGATCATATTCTTAGCCGTGTGCGGTGCCCCCTTCCACCATAGTCCTCGATAATATTGTAGCGGTGCTTAGGCGAAGCCCTGCGACGGTAGTACATCAAGATCGTCACCACGCCGTCGTGCTGACAGAACTCTTCCCCGACACTTTGCTGGATCGGAGTCCGGGGATCGTCATCGAGCTGAACGTGTGCTAGAACTCGGAGGTGCCGTAGTTTCAGTGCTTGATCGGTCGGGCCGTGGAGACGTACGACTACATCAACCAAGTTAACGCTTCCGTTGTCGATCTACAAGGGTATGTAGATCACACTCCCCCCCTCTTGTTGCTATGCATCACCATGATCTTGCGTGTGCGTAGGAATTTTTTTGAAATTACTACGAAACCCAACATTTCACACCTTGTAACACAGGCAAGAACCCCTTCTTAGACTGATCCATATTGAACTTCTTCAATATCTTATCAAGGTATGTGCTTTGTGAAAGACCTATGAGGCATCTTGATCTATCTCTATAGATCTTGATGCCTAATATATAAGCAGCTTCTCCAAGGTCCTTCATTGAAAAACTCTTATTCAAGTAGGCCTTAATGTTGTCCAAAAGTTCTATATCATTTCCCATCAAAAGTATGTCATCTACATATAATATGAGAAATGCTACAGAGCTCCCACTCACTTTCTTGTAAACGTAGGCTTCTCCATAAGTCTGCATAAACCCAAACGCTTTGATCATCTCATCAAAGAAAATGTTCCAACTCGAAGATGCTTGCACCAGCCCATAAATGGATCGCTGGAGCTTGCATACCTTGTTAGCATTCTCAGTGTTGACAAAACCTTCCGGCTGCATCATATACAGTTCTTCCTTAAGATAACCGTTAAGGAATGCCGTTTTGACGTCCATTTGCCATATCTCATAATCATAGTATGCAGCAATTGCTAACATGATTCGGACGGACTTCAACTTTGCTACGAGAGAGAAAGTCTCATCGTAGTCAACCCCTTGAACTTGTCGATAACCCTTAGCGACAAGCCTAGCTTTATAGATGGTCACATTACCATCCGCGTCTGTCTTCTTCTTAAAGATCCATTTATTTTCTATGGCTCGCCGATCATCGGGCAAGTCAGTCAAAGTCCATACTTCGTTTTCATACATGGATCCTATCTCGGATTTCATGGCTTCCAGCCATTTGTTGGAATCCGGGCCCGCCATCGCTTCTTCATAGTTCGAAGGTTCACCGTTGTCCAACAACATGATTTCTAAGACAGGGTTGCCGTACCACTCTGGTGCGGAACGTGTCCTAGTGGACCTACGAAGTTCAGTAGCAACATGATCTGAAGTTTCATGATCATCATCATTAACTTCCTCTCTAGTCGGTTCAGGCACCTCAGGAACATTTT
The DNA here is from genome assembly GCF_018294505.1 of Triticum aestivum. Taxonomy (NCBI): domain Eukaryota; kingdom Viridiplantae; phylum Streptophyta; class Magnoliopsida; order Poales; family Poaceae; genus Triticum; species Triticum aestivum. The sequence goes on from NC_057803.1 coordinate 562,554,526, forward strand.
CTTGAGCTGCGCTACTTACCGGTTCAAGAGGTAATACTTCATCAAGTTCTACTTTCCTCCCACTTATTTCTTTCGAGAGAAACTCTTTATCTAGAAAGTATCCATTCTTGGCAACAAAGATCTTGCCTTCGGATCTGAGGTAGAAGGTACACCCAACAGTTTCTTTAGGGTATCCTATGAAGACGCATTTTTCCGACTTGGGTTCGAGCTTTTCAGGTTGAAGTTTCTTGACATAAGCATCGCATCCCCAAACTTTTGGAAATGACAGCTTAGGTTTCTTCCCAAACCATAATTCATACGGTGTCGTCTCAACGGGTTTCGACGGAGCCCTATTTAAAGTGAATGCGGTAGTCTCTAAAGCATAGCCCCAAAATGACAGTGGTAAATCGGTAAGAGACATCATAGATCGCACCATATCCAATAGAGTGCGATTACGATGTTCGGACACACCATTACGCTGAGGTATTCCAGGCGGCGTGAGTTGTGAAACTATTCCATATTTTCTTAAGTGTGTGCCAAATTCGTGACTCAAGTATTCTCCTCCACGATCTGATCGCAAAAACTTGATTTTTCTGTCACGTTGATTCTCAACCTCACTCTGAAATTCCTTGAACTTTTCAAAGGTTTCAGACTTGTGTTTCATTAAGTAGACATACCCATATCTACTCAAGTCATCAGTGAGGGTGAGAACATAACGATAACCACCGCGAGCCTCAACACTCATTGGACCGCACACATCAGTATGTATGATTTCCAATAAGTTGGTTGCTCGCTCCATTGTTCCTGAGAACGGAGTCTTGGTCATTTTACCCATGAAGCATGGTTTGCACGTGTCAAATGATTCGTAATCAAGAGACTCTAAAATTCCATCTGCATGGAGCTTCTTCATGCGTCTGACACCTATGTGACCAAGGCGACAGTGCCACAAGTATGTGGGACTATCATTATCAACCTTACATCTTTTGGTATTAACACTATGAATATGTGTAGCATTACGCTCGAGATTCATTAAGAATAAACCATTCACCATAGGAGCATGACCATAAAACATATCTCTCATATAAATAGAACAACCATTATTCTCGGATTTAAATGAGTAGCCATCTCGAATTAAACGAGATCCTGATACAATGTTCATGCTCAAACTTGGCACTAAATAACAATTATTGAGGTTCAAAACTAATCCCGTAGGTAAATGTAGAGGTAGAGTGCCGACGGCGATCACATCGACCTTGGAACCATTCCCGACGCGCATCGTCACCTCGTCCTTCGCCAGTCTCCGCTTATTCCGTAGCTCCTGTTTTGAGCAACCGCACTGGTATCAAATACCCAGGAGCTACTACGAATACTGGTAAGGTATACATCAATTACATGTATATCACATATACCTTTTGTGTTGCCGGCCTTCTTGTCCGCTAAGTATTTGGGGCAGTTCTGCTTCCAGTGACCACTTCCCTTGCAATAAAAGCACTCAGTCTCGGGCTTGGGTCCATTCTTTGGCTTCTTCCCGGCAGCTTGCTTACCGGGCGCGGCAACTCCCTTGCCGTCCTTCTTGAAGTTCTTTTTACCCTTGCCTTTCTTGAACTTAGTTGTTTTATTGACCATCAACACTTGATGTTCCTTTTTGACTTCTACCTCTACTGATTTCAGCATTGAAAATACCTCAGGAATGGTCTTTTCCATCCCCTGCATATTGAAGTTCATCACAAAGCTCTTGTAGCTCGGTGGAAGCGACTGAAGGATTCTGTCAATGACCGCGTCATCCGGGAGATTAACTCCCAGCTGAGTTAAGCGGTTACGTAATCCAGACATAGTGAGTATGTGCTCACTGACAGAACTATTTTCCTCCATCTTACAGCCGAAGAACTTGTCGGAGACTTCATATCTCTCGACCCGGGCATGAGCTTGAAAAACCATTTCAGCTCTTCGAACATCTCATATGCTCTGTGTCTCTCAAAACGCTTTTGGAGCCCTGGTTCTAAGCTGTAAAGCATGCCGCACTGAACGAGGGAGTAGTCATCAGCACGTGCCTGCCAAGCGTTCATAACGTCTTGGTTCTGTGGGATGGGTGCGTCACCTAGCGGTGCTTCTAGGACATAATCTTTCTTTGCAGCTATGAGGATGATCCTCAGGTTCCGGACCCAGTCCGTATAATTGCTGCCATCGTCTTTCAGCTTGGTTTTCTCTAGGAACGCGTTGAAGTTGAGGACAACGTTGGCCATTTGATCTACAAGACATATTGTAAAGATTTTAGACTAAGTTCATGATAATTAAGTTAAGTTCATCTAATCAAATTATATAATGAACTCCCACTCAGATAGACATCTCTCCAGTCATCTAAGTATAACATGATCTGAGTTAACTAGGCCGTGTCCGATCATCACATGAGACGGACTAGTCAACATCGGTGAACATCTTCATGTTGATCGTATCTTCTATACGACTCATGATCGAGCTTTCGGTCTTCTGTGTTCCGAGGCCATGTCTGTACATGCTAGGCTCGTCAAGTCAACCTAAGTGTTTGCATGTGTAAATCTGTCTTACACCCGTTGTATGTGAATGTTGGAATCTATCACACCCGATCATCACGTGGTGCTTCGAAACAACAAACTGTCGCAACGGTGCACAGTTAGGGGGAACACTTTATTGAAATTATTATGAGGGATCATCTTATTTACTACCGTCGTTCTAAGTAAACAAGATGCAAAAACATGATAAACATCACGTGCAATCAAATAATAATAGTGACATGATATGGCCAATATCACATAGCTCGTTTGATCTCCATCTTGGGGCTCCATGATCATCTTGTCACCGGCATGACACCATGATCTCCATCATCGTGTCTCCATGAAGTTGCTCGCCAACTATTACTTCTACTACTATGGCTAACACGTTTAGCAATAAAGTAAAGTAATTTACATGGCGTTTCTCAATGACACGCAAGTCATACAAAAAATAAAGACAACTCCTATGGCTCCTGCCGGTTGTCATACTCATCGACATGAAAGTCGTGATTCCTATTACAAGAACATGATCTCATACATCACATATATATATCATTCATCATTCATCACAACTTTGGCCACATCACATCACAAAGCACTTGCTGCAAAAACAAGTTAGACGTCCTCTAATTGTTGTTGCAAGTTTTACGTGGCTGCAATAGGGTTCTAGCAAGAACGTTTCTTACCTACGTAAAAGCCACAACGTGATTTGTCAACTTCTATTTACCCTTCATAAGGACCCTTTTCATCGAATCTGCTCCAACTAAAGTGGGAGAGACAGACACCCGCTAGCCACCTTATGCAACTAGTGCATGTCAGTCGGTGGAACCAGTCTCACATAAGCGTACGTGTAAGGTCGGTCCGGGCCGCTTCATCCTACAATACGGCTGAAGCAAAATAAGACTAGTAGCGGCTAGAAAGTTGACAACATCTACGCCCACAACAAATTGTGTTCTACTCGTGCAAAGAGAACTACACATAGACCTAGCTCTGATACCACTGTTGGGGAACGTTGCAGAAAACAAAAATTTTCCTACGGTTTCACCAAGATCCATCTATGAGTTCATCTAGCAACGAGTTATCGGATGCATCTACATACCTTTGTAGATCGTGAGCGGAAGCGTTCAAAGAACGGGGATGAGGGAGTCGTACTCGACGTGATCCAAATCACCGGAGATCCTAGCGCCGAACGGACGGCACCTCCGCGTTCAACACGCGTACGGTCAGCGTGACGTCTCCTCCTTCTTGATCCAGCAAGGGGGAAGGAGAGGTTGATGAAGATCCAGCAGCACGACGGCGTGGTGGTGGATGCAGCAGTCACCGCAGCAGGGCTTCACCGAGCTTCTACGAGAGGGAGAGGTGTAGCGGGGGAGAGGGAGGCGCCAAGGCTTAAGGGTGCGGCTGCCCCTCCCTCCCCCCTTTATATAGGCTCCCCAAGGTGGGCACCGGCCCTTGGAGATCAGATCTCCCAAGGGGGGCGGCGGCCAGGGGGTGGAGTAGCCCCCAAGGCAAGTGGGGCGCCCCCCACCCTAGGGTTTCCAACCCTAGGCGCAGGGGGTGGGCCAAGGGGGGCGCACCAGCCCACTATGGGCTGGTTCCCCTCCCCACTTCAGCCCATGGGGCTCTTCGGGATGGGTGGCCCCACCCGGTGGACCCCCGGGACCCATCTGGTGGTCCCGGTACAATACCGGTGACCCCCAAAACTCTCCCGATGGCCGAAACTGCACTTCCTATATATAATTCTTCACCTCCAAACCATTCTGGAACTCCTCGTGACGTCCGAGATCTCATCCGGGACTCTGAACAACTTTCGGGTTACTGCATATACATATCTCTACAACCCTAGCGTCACCGAACCTTAAGTGTGTAGACCCTACGGGTTCGGGAGACATGTAGACATGACCGAGACGGCTCTCTGGTCAATAACCAACAACGGGATCTGGATACCCATGTTGGCTCCCACATGCTCCTCGATGATCTCATTGGATGAACCACGATGTCGAGGATTCACGCAACCCCGTATACAATTCCCTTTGTCAACCGGTACGTTACTTGCCCGAGATTCGATCGTCGGTATCCCAATACCTCATTCAATCTCGTTACCGGCAAGTCACTTTAGTCGTACCGTAATGCATGATCCTGTGACCAGACACTTGGTCACTTTGAGCTCATTATGATGATGCATTACCGAGTGGGCCCAGAGATACCTCTTCGTCATACGGAGTGACAAATCCCAGTCTTGATCCGTGTCAACCCAACAGACACTTTCGGAGATACCCGTAGTATACCTTTATAGTCACCCAGTTACGTTGTGACGTTTGGTACACCCAAAGCACTCCTACGGTATCCGGGAGTTACACGATCTCATGGTCTAAGGAAAAGATACTTGACATTGGAAAAACTCTAGCAAACGAACTATACAATCTTGTGCTATGTTTAAGATTGGGTCTTGTCCATCACATCATTCTCCTAATGATGTGATCTCGTTATCAATGACATCCAATGTCCATAGTCAGGAAACCATGACTATCTGTTGATCAACGAGCTAGTCAACTAGAGGCTTACTAGGGACATGTTGGTTTCTATGTATTCACACATGTATTACGATTTCTGGATAACACAATTATAGCATGAATAAAAGACAATTATCATGAACAAGGAATAATAATAATCCTTTTATTATTGCCTCTAGGGCATATTTCCAACAGAAACTTGGGAGATAACTGATCGTCCTTATGTGTGCAAACCTATAGGATGCAAATGGGTATTCAAGAAGAAGCTTAGGCCTGATGGTACTATTGAAAAGTACAAGGCTCGGCTCGTGGCTAAGGGTTATACCCAAAAGGAAGATGAAGACTTCTTTGATACTTACTCACCTGTGGCTCGACGGACCACTATTCGAGTTCTACTTTCACTAGCTGCCTCGCATGGTCTTCTCGTTCATTAAATGGATGTTAAGACTGCTTCCCTAAATGGAGAGTTGGACGAGGAAATTTATATGGAACAACCAGATGGGTTTGTACTAGATGTTTAGGAAGGAAAAGTGTGCAAGTTCCTGAAGTCTTTGTATGGACTCAAGCAAGCACCCAAACAGTGGCATGAGAAGTTTGAAAGAACTTTAACAACTGCGGGCTTTGTTATGAACGAAGCTGACAAATGTGTGTAATATCGCCATGGTGGGGGCGAGGGAGTTATCCTTTGCTTGTATGTTGATGACATACTGATTTTCGGAACAAATCTGAATGTTATTAAGGAGGTCAAGAATTTCCTATCTCGTTGTTTTGAGATGAAGGATTTAGGAGTGGCTGATGTCGTTCTGAACATCAAGTTGTTGAGAGACGATGATGGTGGGATTACATTGCTTCAATCTCACTATGTGAAAAAAAAATCTTGAGTCGCTTTAGCTATAGTGACTGGAAGCCCTCTCCAACACCTTTTGATGCAAGTGTCTTACTTCGAAAGAATCGAAGAATTGCTAGAGATTAATTGAAATATTCTTAGATTATTGGCTCGCTTATGTACTTAGCAAGTGCTACAACACCTGACATCTCTTTTGTTGTTAGCAAACTGAGTCGGTTTGTCTCAAAACCAGGAGATGTGCATTGCAAAGCTCTAGAGAGAGTTTTGCGTTATTTGAAAGGCACTACAAATTATGGAATTCACTACACCGGGCACCCAAAGGTGCTTGAAGGGTATAGTGACTCAAACTGGATCTCAGATGCTGATGAGATAAAGGCCACGAGTGGACATGTATTCACTCATGGAGGTGGCGCTGTTTCTTGGAAGTCTTGCAAGCAAACCATCTTAACAATGTCAACAATGGAAGCAGAACTCACAACACTAGATACAGCTACGGTCGAAGCAGATTGGCTTCGTCAGCTCTTGAATGACTTGCCGGTCGTTGAGAAACCTGTACCGGGTGTCCTTATGAACTGCGACAATCAAACTGTGATCACGAAAGTGAGCAGCTCAAAGGATAACATGAAGTCATCAAGACACGTTCAGAGAAGGTTAAAGTCTGTCAGGAAAATGAGAAACTCCGGAGTTATTGCATTGGATTATATCCAAACGTCTAAAAATCTAGCAGATCCTTTTACTAAGGGTCTATCACGTAATGTGATAGATAAGGGCATCTCCAGCCGCGCCCCCAACAGGCCCCCAGGCCACTTTTTCGGCGCCAACGCCGAAAATCGCCGGTTCGGACCTTTTTTCCGCCCGGCGGTCACAGGCCGAACCCGGCGCGCTGGGGAGCAGTTGGGGGCTTCGGCGCTAGGGAAAAGCACGCCTGACCCACACCGATAGGGGAAAAGTCAAGGTTTTCTTCCCCCGACTCGCCTCGCACCCCCCGCGCCCTCGGCCACCACTAGCTATATCCCGGCGAGGACCGCCGCCCTACTCCGCTAGATAGCCATTCCCCGCCGGAAAATAGCAGCGCTTCGCCGTGGCAGCCCCTCCCATAGCAGCTGGGCATTTCCGGCTACCGTTTTCGGCCGCGGAGGCGCGGTTTTACGGCGGCTACACGCCCACCGAGCGCAAGGTGTTCGGCGTTTTGCCTGTCTCGGTGATGGACTCGGATGAGGAGGAAGAGCTCGCCGTGCTGCTGGAGGAGGAAGCCGCGGCCGACGTCCAGGAAGAAGAGCATCTCATGGTGCTCGCCGCCCTGGCCCGGCTGCTGGGGAGCAATGAAAAGCCGCGGCGAGGTGGCTCGGTGCCTGGGTGGGTGAAAGCAAGGAACCAGCATCGTCTCCAAGGCTACTGCATGCTCTACTCCGACTACTTCGCCGATGCTCCACTTCATGGCGAGAGAATGTTTCGGCGCTGTTATCGGATGAGCCGAAAGCTCTTCCCAGGATTGTGAATTCCATCCGGGAGTTCGACAACTACTTCAAGTGCAAGATGGATTGCACTGGTGCTCTTGGATTCACCTCCATCCAGAAGTGCACGACAGCGATGATGATGCTTGCATATGGAGCTCCCAGTGATTCACTCGATGACTATGGGCGCATGGCTGAGTGCACCAGCATAGAGTGTTTCTACAAGTTCTGTCGGGCAGTGGTGGCAGTGTTTGAGCCACAATACTTGAGAACACCCAATGCGGAAGACACTGCTCGGATCCTAGCCCAGAATGCAGCAAGAGGATTTCCTGGGATGCTTGGAAGCATCGACTGCATGCATTGGAAATGGAAGAACTGCCCATTTGGTTGGCGGGGGATGTACAAAGGCGCCAAAGGCGGTTGCAGTGTGGTGCTTGAGGTGGTAGCCACACAGGACCTCTGGATTTGGCACTCCTTCTTTGGTATGCCAGGAACTCACAATGACATCAACGTGCTGCAGTGCTCTCCTGTTTTTGCCAAGCTCGTTGAGGGCCATTCTCCTCCGATGAACTTCGAGATCAATGGACACCAATACAACAAGGGGTACTATCTAGCTGACGGCATCTATCCGAGATGGTCGACATTTGTGAAGACGATCTCAAACCCTGTGGCAGGAGGCAAGAACGCCTGGTTTGCGAAGCTTCAGGAGGCTTGCAGGAAGGATGTCGAGCGGGCATTTGGTGTGCTCCAATCTCGATTTGCTGTTGTTCGGTATCCCGCTCAGACCTGGTCCAAAGATCAAATGTGGGAGATTATGACTTACTATGTCATCTTGCACAACATGATCATCGAGAGCGAGCAAGAAGACCCAGTCACTACAAGGAGCCGGGTCTATTGCAACAAAAGCATTTGTCGCAATAAGTACCCAATTGTCGCAACAGGTACCTATTGCCACGACATGGTGTTCATTGCCAGCCGTCGCGACAGGACGCATGGTAATAGGTTATCGCCACAAAAAAATAAATGTGGCAAGAAAGCATGCTATTGCAACAACCATGTTGCAAGTTACCACATTTTTCTCGTGGCATCGTGCACTTGATGCCACAATTTGGTTTGTGGCAATAGCTTAATGCAACACGTAGCGAACCGTGGCGATTTAGTTGTTTGTGGCGATAGGCATTTGTGGCAATAACCTATACCAACAACTCTTTTTTCTGGCACGTGCTCTTCCGTAGCAATAGTCAATTGCGGCAATACCCTATGGCAACAACTCTTGTTTTTGTGGGTATAGTCCTTTCGCCACGAACCCTATGTTTGTCACAGTAAAGTATGGCAACGACTCTTCAGACGTGGTAATACTAAAATTGCAACATACTTCTTTTGGTGGTGATAAATAGTTATCACAAGGGACAGACTATTTGTGGTGAGAGGTTGTTTCGACAATATGAACGTTTCATGGCGAAAGGGCTATTTCAGCAAAACTAAATTCCGTGGCGACAAGTAGTTATCTCAACAGACTGAGTTTTTGTGGTCATAAGTTATTGCGACTATATGAAGTGTTTCGTCGCCACAGCCTAGTGCTACAAAACAGGTCGGCATGGCGACTAAGATTTGACACAACGCTATTTTTTCATGGTGCCAACATGTTGCGACCAAAATTAGCTTGTGGTAATAGCCTACTGTAACCGAAAAAAATATACAGGCATTCAATTACATGATTCAAATAATGCATATATGATGTAGATTCATCGAACATCAAAGTTTGCATAGCCAATATCCATCACAATAAACTGTAATATAATTTAGCATGCATTCAATATACTGAATGTGCCATCCTAATTAAGAGCGAAGATTAAATTGTCCGTGGTCTAGAGTCCATTCCAGCTAAATCTTTGGATCCTGCTATGAAGAAATCAGAAATTTATTTAGCTCAAGTTAATTGAAAATAGAAAATACTTAGTCAGGAAAATAAAGAAACAACACAACGACTAAATAGCAGAAAGATATAACCACTATCATGACAATTGTATAATTACTATATTCGTGCATGCATGAGTATCTTCCTGACGAATTGTCATGACCACAACAGCTAGCAAGCAAATTCTTGTGCCTGTTGTACTACTCCATCAACAATTAGGTGCTATGCAAAAGGAAATGGATAATTTCACAAAAGATTTTGTAGTTCAAACACAAGAATAATTACCTAAATTAATCAAACAAAATTTCTCCAAAACAACTACATGCTCGCACAAGTTCACAATTTCTAATGGTGAGAAAACTGTTCTATTTCTGGCTTCCCTACTGTATGTGCTTCAGCAACAAAAAGAGTAAAATAGTGCAAGCAAGTAGATGATTGCACATTATGAAGGCCATTTACGTATCAAATATTGGCCATGAAGACAAACCAAGCTTGTGACTTACCATTGCTCGAAACATTCGAGAATTCATTGTTACAACTTGTATGAGCGTATTTGGAGCAACTACATTGTGCCTTGTACCTAGAGTCCCAGTAGTACTAGCGGTCGGTCTGTAAAAGAGAATTTTGCAAGTTTGGATTCCTATTTTATTTGCCAGTCCTTTTCTTAGGCATCTGCAAATAGAAGTGCACTTTTAGCAATGCAAGTAAGCAAATAAATCTGACAAGTTCGCAAGCATATGACTATAATCACCTGATGTGTTTGCGTCTGTTAGATCACCAGCAGGATCTTGCGTTGAATTCATCATTGTGCCCTTCTGTACGTAATATCATAATTTGAGTCAATTTCAGAAGAAATGCGATACTTAAAGCAGTCATAAAAAATATCTATTCAAGTCTATACTGAAGCTGTTGTAAGCAAAAATAAGCTAGGCTTCAAAGATTAAATGAAATCAAATTGTGTTATAGCGTGCAGAACAAAAGCATGCAGAACAGAAGTCTTTTAGCATACCATATGTCTATAATTTTGATTTAGAAATTGAAAGCTAGGCTTCAAAGATCAAACAGAGCATATATATGTGCACATCAATAAAATGTAATCAAGTGTATACTAAAGCTGTGAGGCATACACATGACACACCAATTAGAGCCCATCCTGACAAGGCTACTCCCAATACATACACATGCAGTAACCTAGCCCGAATGTGGTAAGCAAACTACCAAGGTTAAATAAGCTGAATGTGGCAATATGCTTTAGTATAGGCACATACACATTTAAGAAGTCCGGACAGTGGTTCTGGTATTAGCTTGGTAATATTTTACATAGTGAAAAGGAAAACTTGGGACTATTTACACCAAATGTGGGACACTCCAAAATACAAAAATAAATTAGTCATGGTCGTGGTTGCCATGGCTATGGTCACCGTGGCCAAGGCCGTGACGGCATTGACGACAGCAGGTCGACCGTCTCTCAGCTCGGCGTGAGTGTCGCCGCCACTGCCAGCGAGGGGGCATGTTGCATCCCCGGGGTTGTTGCAGTGGCGGATCCAAGAATTCAACTTTGGGTGTTAAAAAAATCACCCTGACATCAACTCTTTTTTTTCGTTTCAGCCTATGTTTGCTTTTAAAAAATTCATTTGTTATTCTTTTACTAATGGAATCAATTACATCAGGAGAGTTCTATGTACAAAGATACATCTCTAAATCCAAACAGAAGCTACACATGAATGCAATTTCAAATTGGAACTTTGGAGGGGATTGGTGAACTCTTAGCTTGCTTAGACTAGTTTATCTGGACTGAAGCTGAGTTGATTAAGTCACTCCGCGTACTCTCTGAAGTCTGAACTAAAACGCTGCAACGAGGAAGGAAGGGTCGTGGCCTTACTACCGCCGTGGTGCAGGGGCGCCGGAAATGGCTGGCAGTGGTGGATCGGATGAAACGGAAGGAGAAGGGAGGCCCTGACTGTTCCATGGCGGCGTCCCTGCATCTATCGAGCTGCAGCTGCGTGGCGAAGGAAATCAGGGGAGGAGATCAAATCAAATCGAATAGAAAGGATGGGCGAGGGTTGACCTTGAAGCGCAACCATGTGTGTGCCCATGTGGCTCTCATGGCCTCCATCGACGGATAGTCGATCTGGGATCGGAGGAAGCAGCCTCCCTCGTTGACCTCCGTCATGGGATACTTGACGAAGCCCTCTTCTCAGCCATGGGAGGAAGCTGGATAGGGAGGAAGAGGACGCCGGTTCTGGCCGTGGCAGATCTGACCGCCGCCCGACCCGCATCAATGGTACCGGCGGTTGCGGGACGCATAGGGGTAGATGGCCGTGGATGGGGAGGTAGCGGCGGCCGTGGATGGGGAGGGGGGATCTGAAAGAGGAGGACGACGAGATTAGGGGAGTCGGGGCGGACTAAGGGGAAGGAAGAAGACGGTGGAGATCTACATAGGAGTTGACTGCTTGCCGTTGGATCACGGAAGAGTAGACGGTCTGGATTTGCGATCCGTGGGTTGGTTCGCTCAACCAATCACATCGCAAGTTCTGGCTCACGCTGGATTGTCACATCAGCACCATCCATCCATCACGGTCCAAATGGTGTATAAGAACGGACCTAATCGTTCGAATCATGAAGGTTATGGTGACAGTCCCTCTTGTCTGTCATGATGGGTCTATTGATTTGGGGTGCCATCCTCATGTTGCTTATATATGACGGATTTTGCGACGAACCAGATAAATCGTCATAATATGACAGTTTCTGGCAATGTCATCACAATTCCATCATGGATTAACATGTTTTTTGTAGTGGGATGACCGGATGAGCGGTACGGGTTCGAGAGAAGGTGCGGAAACTGCCGGGGAAGAAGAACCAACGGCTGGTGCGCGCGCGGGTGCGGGTCAGTGCGTCGCTCGAGGCCGTCTGGGCCACGCTCACCGACTACAAGGGCCTCGTCGGTTTCATCCCCGGCCAGGACGCCGCTTTCGCCCGCCTGTAGGTGCTGCGCTGCACATCTATAAGGAGGAGATTTGGGAGAAAGGAATAACCTAAGGCAGTGTTCATTCGACGGACTCCGGTCATTGTGGTTCGCAGTGTCAACGCCGACATGACACCGTGAGGACGGAGGAACCCGAACAAGAGAGCTCAGATCCAATCTTGATGATTTGGTGAAGAGAAATAATCAAGAGTATTTGTGAGGGGTGTTTGGCGGGGAAATTACAAAAAAAATTGAAGGGAGACTGAAAGCTTTAGCGGGAAGGTTAATTAAAAATTACTTCCCTAAAGCAGAGTACACGCTTAATTATTTGGTTGGAAAGCAAATTTTTGAAGGAAAACATTTAGAATAATGAAATAAATTGGAAAAAATATATTTTGAATCAATATGTAATATATCTGCTGGAGGTCCCCTAGTGAGAAGGGCAAGCCTACAACGCCGGTGACCTCCGTCCAACCGGAGGCGCCGGACAATCTGCTGGAGGTGCTTAACGGCGCCTCCATCGACGAGGAGCACCGCACTATTATGAGTGCGGTAATCCAGAAGGTTCAGTCCGCCAAGAGTGGGCTGACTAAAGCATGTGCCAGCCTGCTAACAGGCTTTGAGGTATGTAAAATATATATGAAATATTACCGCATAGACAGTAGCCCCTGATGCTCGGTTCGGTGTTCGGAAAGAAAAGCCGAATTGAGGATCTAAAAATATCCGCAGGAGTCTAACATTAGTATGTCAATATGGGTGTGCAGGCTGCGCTGCTGTCCTCTGCCGCACTAATGGCAGAGGTGAACATGCTGAAGCAGAACCTCGAGCGGTCCGAGAAAAAGCTCGGCCTTGCCAAGAAGCAGCTCGAGTAGAAGGAAGGTAAGTAATACCTTTTATAAGTATATATTAAAAAAATGTGGTTGCAAAAAGTGACAGGATCATCGTGAAAATGGTAGGGGCCACGACCGAGGTGGCGGCCCTGAAGCAAGCACTGTCCGAGGCTGAAGATAATGCGGCCACGGAGTGCACCGAGCGAGGAAAGTAGGAGGCGCGGGTGAAGGAGGTGCAGCAAGAGCTCCAGGCTCTCGTGAAGAAACACGAGAGTTTGGAGTTTGACTCAAAGATGCGAGAGTCCGAGCTCGCGGCAGCCCTTGATAGCGCCAAGTCTGCCAAGGCCGAAGCCCAAAAAGCCCTCCAGGAAATTGAGGCGTTGAAGAGATAGCGGCGGGTAAGGCATTCATTATACAAAGCAAGCATGTGAATGTGAATTACTTGTTACTTACCCGAGTCTGGAGCTCTCCAGGAGCATTCGCAGATTTGCCCCGCAGCGTGTCAGATGCCGCTGCCTTCTACCGAGCCGAGGAGGGGAGCTCGATGGAGAAGGTGTCCTGGTCTCAGTATGCTGAGACCGGACACCCGGTGCCCTTGAGCGACCAGCTGAAGCAGCTGGTCGAGCTCCATAAGGTGGCCGAACAGGCCATGAGGGGTCTCATAGTCCGGCTGTGGCTTGGGGAGGCCATGCCTGGGAGCTACTTCGGGCTGGTGAGGCGGCTGGTGGATGCCTGTCCACGGCTTGAAGTCATCAAGCGCTCCGTATGCATCGAGGGTGCCCGTAGGGCCCTTGCCCGTGCTAAAGTGCACTGGGGCAAGATGGATGCTAAGAAGCTTGTGAAGGACGGGCCACCGCAGGGCAAGGAGCATCGCAAACCTGAGATGTATTATGAGGGCGTCCTGAAGGGTGCCTGCCTTATGGCGTATGAATGTTCCAAGGATGTAATTTTTGAGTAAACTCGCTCGTGTTATCCTGTGCGCTGAAAACTTGTTCATATGCGCTAAGCAACGCTTTTGAATTTAAAATATTACCTTCTGTGCGGCCGTTTATTAAATCTGAGAGATGGCGAGTCGTCGGCTTCTGCCCCCGAGCTACGAGTGCTGGGGTGTTCAGGATAAACCTGAGCGCTCTTTTTCCCATTCTTGGGTCCTTCGAGGGAGGCGCTCGGCGCAACGAACAAGGCAATCGGACTATAATGCTTGAACACTCTCACTTAGCCATAGAATTCTATAATTTTAAATTTCGGCGAAGCCCCTAGTATTCGAAAGACCGAGTTCGGGGCGCTATCCACGCCTAGGCCGGACGAAGCCGGCTACTCGCTCTAAGCGGCATAAGTCTTTAAGGACTCGAAACCTCACGAACAGCGACCAGCTCTTGCCTTATCATGACAGTCAGTTTTAGCTTTCTCTACTGAGGTGCTTAGCCCAGCTCAACTAGGGCACAATCGCAGTAGTTCTCCCAGCTCTACCTTAGCCGATATAGCGGAACGTAAGGTACCAAAACATAGGAGCCGGGGAAACCCAACTATTGACCAAAGACATGATTCAGAGTTGTGCATATAATGCTATAAGTTCAGAGTGCCGCACTTGTGAAAGTATTCGGACTTATCATGTCGTATTATGGGGTGCTTGAGCCCCTGGCATATTGGCCGTACCAAAGTGTACGGGTGAATAATGTCATAACTGAACATATATATATATATATATATATATATATATAAGGGAATAAATACAAAATGCGATAATAAGCTGAAGCTAAGCATTGTTTATTCAAAAAGGCTGCGGTAAAAGCAGAACAATACAAATAGTGTGATAAGCAAGAGATGGGACTATTTGACATGTCCCCCTCCAGGGGCGAGCTGCGGGACGGTATGTAAGACAGGTATTTTGCTCGTTATAGAGACCACCTGGGCATTCGACGTAGCTTCCTACCTCCTTGGTTGTTGCATCGTGTGTTTGGCGATTGTACTGCCGGACAGGCCTTCCGGAGAGTGAAGTCCTGAAAGAAAAAATGACAAAATCGGGAGCCCTTAATGCGGTTGAGCCGCATTTTTGGGCGTGCCGTGGTCGTGCCCCTTCCCCTGCGCCCATGGTATTTCCAGAGTGTAATTATGTACGCGTAGTACTGGTTTCGCAGTTTCGCGAGGGCTGGGGTTGGGGCCGCATTGCTACGCTTGCTCGGAATGTGCCAGGTGTTCTTGTTGTAGGTTACTCCGGGCGCGCTTAACGGTGTCTGGACGTTTAATAGCCGGACTGGAGAATCGCCTTGAGAGGCTGCTTTGTACTTCCGCTGCCAGGGCCGCCGTATGCTCCTCCGTTCTGAGAGAGCGTCCGGTGTTTCCATTGACCGTAATGACTCCTCGAGGGCCTGGCATCTTGAGCTTAAGGTATGCGTAGTGCAGCACTGCATTGAACTTTGCGAATGCGATTCGTCCGAGCGGTGCGTGATAGCCACTGCGGAACGGGACTATGTCGAAGATTAACTCCTCGCTTCGGAAATTATCCGGGGATCCGAAGACCACTTCAAGTGTAACTGAGCCTGTACAGTTGGCCTCTACACCTGGTATGACGCCTTTTAAAGGTCGTTTTAGTGGGTTTAATCCTTAAGGGATCTATGCCTATTTTATGCACTGTATCCTGATAAAGCAGGTTCAGGCTGCTGCCGCCGTCCATAAGGACTCTAGTGAGGTGAAATCCGTCAATGATTGGGTCTAGGACCAATGCGGTGAATCCGCCATGGCGGATGCTAGTGGGGTGGTCCCTTCGATCGAAAGTGATCGGGTAGGAGGATCATGGGTTGAACTTTGGGGCGACTGGCTCCAACGCATATACGTCCCTGAGTGCACGCTTCCGCTCCCTTTTGGGGATGTGGGTTGCGTATATCATGTTCACCGTCCGCACTTGTGGGGGGAAGCCCTTCTGTCCACTATTGTTCAGCGGCCGGGGCTCCTCCTTGTCGTCGCTATGTAGCCCCTTGTCTCTGTTTTCGGCATTTAACTTGCCGGCCTACTTGAACACCCAACAATCCCTGTTGGTGTGATTGGCTGGTTTTTCGGGGGTGCCATGTATCTGGCACGAGCGATCGAGTATACGGTCCAAACTGGACGGGCCCGTAGTATTTCTTTTGAATGGCTTTTTCCGCTGACCGGGTTTAGAGCCTCTGAATCCGGCATTAACTGTCGTATTCTCAGTATTGTCGCTGTTAATGCGGCGCTTGTGCTTGTTGCGACGCGACCTGCCATTGCTGTCCTTGGTATCCGAATTACCAGGGCTCTTGGTCATGTTATTTCTGCGAGCCAGCCAGCTGTCTTCTCCCGCGCAAAAGCGGGTCATGAGTGTCGTGAGGGCTGCCATATATTTCGGATTTTCCTGTCTAAGGTGCCGGGCAAGCCACTCGTCACGGATGTTGTGTTTGAAGGCTGCTAGGGCCTCTGCGTCCGGACAGTCAACGATTTGATTTTTCTTGGTTATGAACCATGTCCAGAATTGTCTGGCAGATTCTTCTGGCTGCTGCATTATGTGGCTTAGGTCATCGGTGTCTGGTGGTCGCACATAAGTGCCCTGGAAATTGTCGAGGAATGCGGCTTTCAGGTCCTCCAAACAACCAATTGATTCTATTGGCAAGCTGTTAAGCCAATGCCGAGCTGGTCCTTTAAGCTTGAGTGGGAGGTATTTGATGGCGTGTAGATCATCACCATGGGCCATGTGGATATGAAGGAGATAGTCCTTGATCCATACCGCAAGATCTGTTGTGCCATCGTATGATTCAATGTTTACGGGTTTGAAACCCTCTGGGATTTGATGATCCATTACTTCATCTGTGAAGCATAGTGGGTGCGCGGCACCTCTGTACTGGGCTATGTCACGACGTAGCTCAAATGAACTTTGTCTGTTGTGTTCGGCCCGGCCGGATTTACTATATCCTGCGTGACGGTTATCGTCTCGTGTCGCGGGGCGCCCCCGTGATCCGTAGATCAATCTTGTTTACCTTGCCTTGTCCTCCAACATATCTCGCAGGTCTGGCGCATTTCCCCGTGCCTTGGTATTTTTTGAGCGACGCCGGGGAGCGTCTTGAGTGGAGGGCCGAGAGGCCTCTCTATCGCGGCCGCGAGGTGGCCGGTCAGCCGCATCATGCGTTGGTGATGTAGGTTTAAGTGCTTCCTCCTCTAATCGGGGTAGCAACCTGCGCTTTGGGTAGCTCTTGGAGGGGCGTTCGGTTCGTATTCCTCGGTCACAAGGACTTCAGTCCATCTGTCGGCTAGCAAATCTTGATCAGCTCTAAGCTGTTGCTATTTTTTACTAAGGCTACTCGCCGTGGCCATAAGCCTGCGCTTAAAGTGCTCTTGTTCAGCGGGATCCTCGGGCACGACAAATTCGTCGTCGCCGAGGCTTGCCTCGTCTTCGGAGGGAGGCATGTGATTATCATCCTCTTCCTCTCTGTCTGCCGCTCTCTTAGAGGGGCTGGCTTCTCCATCCTCCTGCGCTGAATCTTGCTGGAGGGAGTTGTCTTTGGCACTATCCGGGGTGTTGTTATTTCCCATGCCGGTATCACCGTTTTTGCTTTGGCGGGACTTAGAGCGGCGCCGCTGACGCCGGCGCTTGGGTTGCTTCTTGGAGGGGTCATCCCCCGCTGTTCCGTCGCCATTGCCTTCTTTGGGTGTATCCACCATATATACATCGTATGACGAGGTGGCTTTCCAGTGCCCTGTAGGCGCTGGTTCCTGTTCGTCTCTTACATCGTCGTCCATACCGTCGATGTCTTCAGAGTTGAAGTCTAGCGTGTCGATTAAATCATCGACAGTGGCTACAAAGTGGGTGGTGGGTGGGCATCGAATTTCTTCGTCGTCCGCATCCCAATCCTGCCGGTCATAATTCGGCCAGGACTCTCCTGACAAAGAGAGAGACCTTAATGAATTCAGAATGTCACCGAAGGGCGAGTGCTGGAAGATGTCCGCGGCGGTGAATTCCATGATCGACGCCCAATCGGATTCGATTGGCAGGGGCGCGGAGGGTTCGGAGTCCGGAGAAGAGTCCGGCATCCTGGAGTCACGGGCTTCGCAGAGGATAAGACTGATGTTCGGCTTGATCGCCGTTGAGACTGCAGCCCCCGGGGCGGGGTCTAACCACCCGTCCTTGATCGGTGCAGTCGACTCTGAGCTAAAGGACGGAGCGGATGCGGGTGCGGCCTCCTGGGCACTGATCGGTGGCAGAGCTAAATCATGCCTGTCGTGACAGTGCGGTGCGCCTGGCTGTGGCTCGAATCCGTCGAAGATCAAGTCTCCGTGGATATCGGCCGTGTAGTTCAAACTTCCAAATCTGACCTGATGGCCAGGGGCGTAGCTTTCAATCTGCTCCAGATGGCCA
This sequence comes from Triticum aestivum, assembly GCF_018294505.1. Taxonomy (NCBI): domain Eukaryota; kingdom Viridiplantae; phylum Streptophyta; class Magnoliopsida; order Poales; family Poaceae; genus Triticum; species Triticum aestivum. The sequence goes on from NC_057803.1 coordinate 562,572,925, forward strand.
AGCGAATTGGCCCGCAGTGCAAAGCCGCCAAATACAAAGATCTGTCCGGGGAGAAAAGTCTCACCCTGGACCGCATCGCTGTTGATGATCGGAGGAGCCATCGGGCCTAAAGATGAAGACACAGAGGAACTCTCAATGAAAGCACCAATGTCGGTGTGAAAACCGGCGGATCTCGGGTAGGGGGTCCCGAACTGTGCATCTAGGCGGATGGTAACAGGAGACAAGGGACACAATGTTTTTACCCAGGTTCGGACCCTCGCGATGGAGGTAAAACCCTACTCCTGCTTGATTAATATTGATTATATGGGTAGTACAAGAGTGGATCTACCATGATATCAGAGAGGCTAAACCCTAGAAGCTAGCCTATGGTATGATTGTTGTTCGTCCTACGGACTAAAACCCTCCGATTTATATAGACACCGGAGAGGGGTAGGGTTGCACAGAGTCGGTTACAATGGGAGGCGATCTACATATTCGTATCGCCAAGCTTGCCTTCCACGCCAAGGAAAGTCCCATCCGGACACGAGACGAAGTGTTCAATCTTGTATCTTCATAGTCCAAGAGTCCGGCCAAAGGTTATAGTCCGGCTACCCGGACACCCCCTAATCCAGGACTCCCTTAGGTTGGAAAGCAAATTTTTGAAGGAAAACATTTAGAATAATGAAATAAATTGGAAAAAATATATTTTGAATCAATATGAAATATATCTGCTGCTGAAAATGATATTACTAAAATTTGTTCGTAAAAGGTTATTTCGTTGACTAGCCCAGATAGATGTCCGCGTCACTGCCAATCGTACATGACGGTTGTGATGGTGGGGAGAGTACGTAGTCGACACAAGATCAACAAGTAGTTTATACATACATACATACATACATACATGCATACATACATACATACATGCATACATACATACATAGGGGATCATCATGTTAATCATACAACCAAAATCCAATGCCACCACATATATTCGGCATTTTCCAACTAGCAAACCCTAGGTAACTGATCTAGCTAGCTAACCGTAACCGTCGCTCCCGGGCTGCCAACTCACCCGGGCTACTAGTGCAAGGGCAACGCCGATCCATATAATCCAGTCCAAGGAAGACCCGATGACCACGCCGAAGTAGAACCTTGCAAGGGAAAGATTGGCGTTGTGAGAATCACATGGCAGAAATAGTAGCTATCAGGGCATACTAGAATCTCGCATGAAAATACCTACACCAAGAACATATATAGATCGTCTCCATCGAAGGTGTTGTGGTTTCCACACATATGGGGAGAATAGAGCCATGGCTCATCTATCTCATCATCATCTCTAACCTAGATCAACTAGTTTATACACACATAGATAGGGGATCACCATGTTAATCATGTCAAGTATCATGATTGGATTGGAAATATAGGATAGCCAGATGCGTTGGGCTCACCGGCTGCATCGTGCTTGCTAGCTGCCTCAGCTTGGGTGCGACTGCTGCGTTGGTCACTCGAGCCTTGCTGCCCGGGCTGACACGCTCGTCTGCACGTCGTCCAGCGCCATCGATCGTAGCCGGCTTCATCTTGGACTCCGCCGCCACCCCGCCTCCACCAAGTGGCGTCGTCGACCTCGCGCGGGCCCACCCGCCCACGATCCGCCTCATCTACGCCGTGCGACCGATCTGGCCTGTCGGTGGCGCGCACCGCCGCAGGTCCCGTGAAGACTCTCCCGAGTACAGTGCGACCCTCCATAGATCGAGCATCGGGCTGCCACTGTCCCGTGGTTCCCCCATGGCTGCACCGGCTCGCCCGCCGCCACTGCATCACCCCTTCGGGTCGTAGCCTCGCGGCACATGGTCCCAACGGCTGCATCGACCCTCGCGCTGCAGCTGCATCGCCCCTTCAAGTCATACTGCGTGGGGCACATGGTCTACACCGCTGCCTTGACGTCTTCACACCAATATATTTGGCATTTCCCAATGAGCAAACCCTAGCTAACCGATCTGGCTAGCTAACCATAACCAGCGCTCCTAGGCTACCAACTCACCGGGGATTCTAGTGTGAGGACGATGCCGATCCAACATAATCCAATGCCACCACATATATTCGGCATTTTCTAACTAGCAAACCCTAGCTAACTGATCTAGCTATCTAACCGTAACTAGCTATCTAACCGTAACTAGCTCTCCCGAGCTACCAAACTCACCGGTGCTTCTAGTGCGAGGACGACGCCGATCCAATATAATCCAATCCAAGGAAAACCATGTTTATATTGTAAAACAACCATCACATACATTGAAGCAATCGATACAAACGGACGCCACACACACCCAAGGCAAGATACATGAATGACGGGCACCGACTCACAACCTCAACGACTACCAAGCACCTATAAAATGTGCAAAAAAGGGATCCGTTTAGAGCCGACGGAGACCACCAACACGAGGAGCGATCATCTTGGAAGATGTGCACGGACATGCCGTACCGAGGACTCCAAGACGATGCCTCCAGAAAGGGCACAACCACGAACGTCGCCACCGTCCGATCCGAAGATCAAGTTTTCACCCAGAGTAAGATTGGAGGAGTGGGAGGAACACGATGTCCACAGACACCATCACTGTCAACCAATGAACGGACTGTGTAGGTGATGTACGACGGTGGTTCAACCCATCCGCCGCAACCCCGGTCCGCCAACCACCCGCAGCCAATTAGAAAGCTGTTGTCTCATCATGGATCTACATTTAGGTTGGGATATGTCAAAAATTTGTGCCTTGGTCAACTGTCGGTCAAAGCAGGAAAAATTTGGCCAGTTTTGAACTACATGTCATAGAAACCTCATGCGACCCTCACTTTAAAACTATCAAGTTATACTCTTGTCTCGAAACATAAGGACTGATGGGATGGGTCGATGAGACGGTCGATCTATGTTAGTCTCGATCTTACATTCCGACCTTGAGATGGGGTGATCTCAGCATCTTTCATTTTACCGGACAATCCGTCGAGGGTTTGTCCACACCAGAGCAGGTCCAACATAATTATGCCGCTTTTGTTCAAACGACAAGCATAGAGATTCACCTATGTAAATTAAACAACCCTGCATCCCGACGCCTTTCCCTGTCGGATCTGTCCTACATTGGATCCACACGCAAGGGGCCGAACGAGCCGTGTCGTGTTAGGTTGGGATATGTCAAAAATTTGCGTATTTGTACATTTCTTATTTATATTGATTTATTACAACGACTCCCGGGTAGATGGATGGAGGGCTCAGGAATGGAGCGCACGGTCTTGGAAGCTTTCGACGGAGCCGCGACTAGAGTCGACTCGGTCGTCAAGGGCGACCTAATCATCGGAAGCGACGTTAGTGATCACATGGGTGGTGCAGGATGTTGATACGTGTCGATTGTTGGGCGACATATGCTACCTACACTACTTAAGTAGGTAAAAGTATGCAACAAAATTACTATATAAGAATTAGTTTAATTAAAAAAAATAATTAGGTCATTTGGATTTGTGGTTTACAAGTTGCAGATAATCAAAGTTTGGTCAATAGAATTAGCATCTTCTTTCAAACAAAAAAAGAAGGGCTACGTCGATCACATATTTTAGTAAAAAAATTGCATGGACATATTTCAATAATATACGCTATCAGACTTTCAGAAAAAAGTAATATACGCTATCTGGTGGAGCACGTCCACGTCCGCGCGATGGATCAGACGCCCTGGTGGGTTGCACCGCGCGAGATCTCCTGCTCTTTTCCTTGGATCATTTTTCTATTTCGCTCGCTCCTTTTTCCCACGATCCTTTTCCTCTTTCCTTTTCACGCGCCGGACCCTGGTCCTAAAAAAATCATAGCGACCCGAGTCGTACCTCGATCCCCTGTTCCGCCGCCGCACGACCCGAGCGCTGGCTGCATCCAGCAGCCATATTATGGCGGGGCGACGAAGCATCTCACGCCAGCTCCTCCCTGCCGCTCCCCTGTCCCTCTAACCTTGCTCCGCCACTCGCCGCTCGACGCCTTCCGCCCGTCGGCCTCCTTCTCCCTGGATCTCGGCTGGTCGATCCTGCAGCAGCTCTCGCTGGATCTCGGCTGGATCAGACGCCCTGCAGTAGCTCTCCCCTGGTCAACTGCCCCTTTGCTCAGCGCCGCCCGGACTGGCTCGCCTGCCTCCCTTGCGACCAATGAGCTCGACTGACTTGCGGCTAATACCTCCAGAACAACAATAGTATGATTATCCCCTCATGTTTCCCTCTATATTTTTCTTTTTAGATGAACAAGGAGGTTTCCCTCCCCGGTTCCATTACTCAGCATGAAACCAAAACGCGATCTCCAGTTATACAGTAGCTCACTTAGAGGAGCAGTTCAGCCTAAACGGCATTAAGAGAAAAAAGGGAAACCAGGGGAAACAGATCTTTGAAAAGATCAGGCGGCACGCAGGCCCGAAATTAGAGTATCACAAATCAGACTGAAATCTCTAGGTTTGTGTCCGCTTCCATCTCCGCAGCCCTTCTGAGCTTGAGTGGTGGCGCTGAGGCTGCTTGAGGAGACCAGCAGACAAGCGTCGAGACTGGGCTACTCAGCAAGTTTTTGCTCTTCAGGGCACTCTTCTTTGGAGAATGGAAACGCCAGTCATCGTCAAAGATCTTCAGCTTGCCCTACTGATTCACAACCCCATCATTCGTACAACCTCACAGCATCAGCCACTCGCTATTCTCAGTGGCTGGAGCAAGAAGGCTGTAAGTGCTGTCAGGAAAATCTCCAGACGAGCTTTGCCATTTTCTGGCGCCAAGACCGCCCAGAACTTGAGGGTTCTGAGGATCAGCCTCCAAACCTGCAAGATCGATGTCCAAACAGTGTTGTTAAAGATAATAGAGTTCCTATACTTCCACAAACACCAGAGGACAGCCGATGAAACTATATTTAGAGCAGAATTTTTTCTATTAGATACCCAAAATCTGGCTACAGATTCATAGTCTATTCCCATCCGGACCTGAAAGTGGTCAGCCACAAACGACCAAATGTTTTTTGCTACGATACATTCAAAAAACAAGTGAGTGTTAGTTTCCTGTTCAGAGCAAAAGACGCAATCCAGAGGTTTAATGATGTCACTTTTCCTCAGGTTGTCTCTTGTCATCAACTTGTTATACGAGAAAAGCCATAAGAAAACGTGGTTCTTCGGGGGCACATAAAGTTTCCACACCGCAGGGATGAAAACTGGTTGTACCCCACGAAAATTGATCACCTGATACAGAGAGCTTGATGAGTAAACACCTTTGCTTTCAAGCTGCCATATCAGTGAATCAATGTCCTCATAGAGAGCAATGCTTCTGGCGCACTCGACCAGGTGGTGCCATTGCTCAATGAGTTTATCATCGAAGTTCCTTCTGAAAGTCAGCTTGAGAGTATCCCCATCCCAGACCTCTTTAATAGTTCTGGTTTGCTCATTACAGACTAAGTATATAGGCCAAAATTGGGTAGCTAGAGGTGAGGTCCCAAACCAGGTATCTTCCCAGAATCTAATCCTCTCACCATTACCTACCTTCCATCTAAATCCAAACTTCAGGTTTTGGATGATGGATTGGAATCCTTTCCAAAACCTAGAAGAGTTTGGAGTAGGGTTAACAGCAAAGAGATTAGGCTTCCCAGACAAATATTTTTGTTCTATGATGGATTTCCAAGGTTTCTCCCCTTCCTCATAGAATCTTTTGACCCAAGATCCTAAAAGGCAAGTGTTAACCTCTTGAAGGTTTGGAATTCCAAGACCTCCAAATTCTTTCTTTATACATATCATTTTCCAACTAGCAAGGTGAAGTTTTCTATGCCCTTCAAAGTCATTCCAAAGGCAGTTAGCCATCTGGGAATTGATCATGTCTACGGCCCACTTAGGGAATTTGAAAAAAGAAAGAAGGTAAATGGGGATGCTAGCCAGACATGCTTGAATGAGCACAAGCCTGCCTTTATAGGAGAGTAGCTTCCCTCTCCATCCAGCAATCCTTTTCATGATCTTGTCTATAAGGGGTTGGATGTCCTCTCTTCTAAGTTTGTCATAGTGAAGGGGTATCCCTAGGTACTTAATAGGGAAAATCCCTTCGGTACATTCCAGTACATGAATGAAGCAATCAGTTTCATCCTTTTCCATGTTAATGGGGATCAATTCACTTTTACTGTAATTGATTCTCATCCCTGAAACCTGCTCAAAGCAGTTCAACACCATCTTCAGGTTTGAGGCATGCTGCAGGTTTTTATCTAGGAAGAGGATGGTATCATCTGCATATTGCAGGCAGATGATCCCTCCAGGGCAGACTTCAGGGCAGAGCCCTGCAATCATATCCTGATTGGCTGCCTTTATCAGCATTCTAGTGAGAGCATCTACTACTAGGTTAAATAACAGTGGGGAAATGGGGTCTCCTTGCCTGAGCCCATTCCCTGTGAGAAAGAAGTCACTTTCACTGTTGTTCACCTTGACTCCAATGGACCCCCTATGGGTAATCTGCTTAATCCACTATGTCCATCTCTCCCCAAAACCTCTAAACTTAAGTAGTTCCTCTAGGAATTCTAGGTTGACCTTATCAAAGGCTTTTTCATAGTCTAGTTTTAACACCAATCCTTGTCTCTTGCTAGAGTGGATTGAGTGTAGCACCTCATGTGCTGTGACTACACTTTCTAAGATATACCTACCTTTTAGGAAGGCAGATTGGTTACTAGCTACCAGCCTTTGCAGGATTTTTGAGAATCTATTGGTGAGAACCTTAGTGAAAATCTTAAAGCTACAGTTCAAAAGGCTGATGGGCCTAAATTTCCTCATAGAGAAAGCATCTGTTTCTTTGGGGATTAGGGTCAGCATAGCAAAGTTAAGTCTGTGTATGTCAAACTTTCCATTGTAGAAGTCTGAAAACATACTCATCAGATCTTTCTTCACTAGTTCCCAAAAGTGTTGGTAGAAAAAGAAGGGGATCCCATCAGGCCCCGGGGCTCCATCAGAGTATGAGTCAAAAACAGCCTGTTTGACCTCCTCTTCTGAAAAAGGAGCTTCTAATGTGCTATTCTCCTCAGGAGTTACTTTTTCTCCCTCAGAGAAAAAGTTTTGGTTCATTTTGAAGCCATTCCTATTCTCTTTTTTGAACAAATCTTTGTAATAATCACTAGAAATTCTAAGCATCTCAGCATTATCAGTGACAGGACCTTCAGGTCCATCCAGAGAGTGGATGATAGTTTTCCTTCTTCTCTGGTTGGCCACAGCATTAAAATATGCAGTGTTCCTATCACCTTCTTTAATATCTCTATCCCTAGATCTCTGCTTTGCTTTAACCTCTTCCTGAAGCCAGATTTTCTGGAGCTCAGAGTGGATGAATCTAATTCTAGAAATTTCAGCTTCAGAAAGGTTTGTGGCTTCAGACTTGATATCAAGCTTATCAAATTCTTCTAAGAGGATTTTTTTTGTATCTTCTAAGTTGGGCCTCCTCATTGGAGCTCCACCCCTTAGTGATTTTCCTGAGTTTTCTAATTTTAATTTGCCAGTTCTCAATATGGGAGGAGGCATTGGTGGTCTCATTCCAAATTCTAGTAACTAGATTGGAGAAGTCTTCTCTTAGGAGCCACCATTTCTCCATTTTATAACTACTACACTTAGGGGTTTGGTTTAAACCAGACTCCCAAATTAAGGGAACATGGTCACTCCCACACCTAGGCAAAGCCCTACAGGATGCCATGGGGAAGATCATGTCCAACTCAGTACTACAGAAAAGCCTATCTATGGTAGACATGATTAGGTCCACCTGATTGTTGGCCCAGGTGAATCTCCTGCTGGACAGCTTAATCTCAAGCAAGCTCCAGATCTCAACCCAGGCATTGAAATTATCACTCCATCTATGGTTAATATTTCCATTACTTTTATCCTTGGCATATCTCACTAGGTTAAAATCTCCCCCTATAAGGGTGGGAAGGGGGTCTTCTAAGAACAAGGTATGAAGCTCAGAGAGAAATTCCTCCTTCCCTTCTTCATAAGGAGAACCATAGATAGTAATGACTCTAAATGGATTATCAGTAGTTTTCAACTTCACAACACAACTAACAGAGGATTCTAAGTTGGACCAGGAGACAACTTCTAAGATGTCCAGGTCCGCTCCCATCAGGATGCCCCCAGCAGAGCCTTGGGCTGGTAGGTGATGCCAGGAAAAATTTCTATTACCTACCAGAGATTTTAGGAAGGAGCCAGAAAACTCTTGTTTCTTAGTTTCTTGGAAACCTACAATGGAAGCATGGGTTTTAGCCATAGTTTCCAGGATCAAAGCTTTCCTACCAGGGGCAGCAATCCCTCTCACATTCTAGAATAGGGCATTCATGTAACAAGTCTAGTTCTGGGGTGCTTGCCCCTTTTATTCTTACAAACCAAATACCACACTTCACTATTGTTACCATCAACATCATGAATGCCCTGTTCTAGAATGTGAGAGGGATTGCTGCCCCTGGTAGGAAAGCTTTGATCCTGAAACTATGGCTAAAACCCATGCTTCCATTGTAGGTTTCCAAGAAACTAAGAAAGAGGAGTTTTCTGAGTCCTTCCTAAAATCTCTGGTAGGTAATAGAAATTTTTCCTGGCATCACCTACCAGCCCAAGGCTCTGCTGGGGGCATCCTGATGGGAGCGGACCTGGACATCTTAGAAGTTGTCTCCTGGTCCAACTTAGAATCCTCTGTTAGTTGTGTTGTGAAGTTGAAAACTACTGATAATCCATTTAGAGTCATTACTGTCTATGGTTCTCCTTATGAAGAAGGGAAGGAGGAATTTCTCTCTGAGCTTCATACCTTGTTTTTAGAAGACCCCCTTCCCACCCTTATAGGGGGAGATTGTAACCTAGTGAGACATGCCAAGGATAAAAGTAATGGAAATATTAACCATAGATGGAGTGATAATTTCAATGCTTGGGTTGAGATCTGGAGCTTGCTTGAGATTAAGCTGTCCAGCAGGAGATTCACTTGGGCCAACAATCAGGTGGACCTAATCATGTCTACCATAGATAGGCTTTTCTGTAGTACTGAGTTGGACATGATCTTCCCCATGGCATCCTGTAGGGCTTTGCCTAGGTGTGGGAGTGACCATGTTCCTTTAATTTGGGAGTCTGGTTTAAACCAAACCCCTAAGTGTAGTAGTTATAAAATGGAGAAATGGTGGCTCCTAAGAGAAGACTTCTCCAATCTAGTTACTAGAATTTGGAATGAGACCACTAATGCCTCCTCCCATATTGAGAACTAGCAAATTAAAATTAGAAAACTCAGGAAAATCACTAAGGGGTGGAGCTCCAATGAGGAGGCCCAACTTAGAAGATACGAAAAAAATCCTCTTAGAGTAATTTGATAAGCTTGATATCAAGTCTCAAGCCACAAACCTTTCTGAAGCTGAAATTTCTAGAATTAGATTCATCCACTCTGAGCTCCAGAAAATCTGGCTTCAGGAAGAGGTTAAAGCAAAGCAGAGATCTAGGGATAGAGATATTAAAGAAGGTGATAGGAACACTGCATATTTTAATGTTGTGGCCAACCAGAGAAGAAGGAAAACTATCATCCACTCTCTGGATGGACCTGAAGGTCCTGTCACTGATAATGCTGAGATGCTTAGAATTGCTAGTGATTATTACAAAGATTTGTTCAAAAAAGAGAATAGGAATGGCTTCAAAATGAACCAAAACTTTTTCTCTGAGGGAGAAAAAGTAACTCCCGAGGAGAATAGCACATTAGAAGCTCCTTTTTCAGAAGAGGAGGTCAAACAGGCCGTTTTTGACTCATACTCTGATGGAGCCCCGGGGCCTGATGGGATCCCCTTCTTTTTCTACCAACACTTTTGGGAACTAGTGAAGAAAGATCTGATGAGTATGTTTTCAGACTTCCACAATGGAAACTTTGATATACACAGACTTAACTTTGCTATGCTGACCCTAATCCCCAAAGAAACAAATGCTTCCTCTATAAGGAAATTTAGGCCCATCAGCCTTTTGAACTGTAGCTTTAAGATTTTCACTAAGGTTCTCACCAACAAATTCTCTAAAATTCTGCAAAGGCTGGTAGCTAGTAACCAATCTGCCTTCCTAAAAGGTAGGTATATCTTAGAAAGTGTAGTCACAACACATGAGGTGCTGCACTCAATCCACTCTAGCAAGAGACAAGGATTGGTGTTAAAACTAGACTATGAAAAAGCCTTTGACAAGGTCAACCTAGAATTCCTAGAGGAACTACTTAAGTTTAGAGGTTTTGGGGAGAGATGGACACAGTGGATTAAGCAGATTACCCATAGGGGGTCCATTGGAGTCAAGGTGAACAACAGTGAAAGTGACTTCTTTCTCACAGGGAAAGGGCTCAGGCAGGGAGACCCCATTTCCCCATTGTTATTTAACCTAGTAGTAGATGCTCTCACTAGAATGCTGATAAAGGCAGCCAATCAGGATATGATTGCAGGGCTCTGCCCTAAAGCCTGCCCTAGAGGGATCATCTGCCTGCAATATGCAGATGATACCATCCTCTTCCTAGATAAAAACCTGCAGCATGCCTCAAACCTGAAGGTGGTGTTGAACTGCTTTGAGCAGGTTTCAGGGATGAGAATCAATTACAGTAAAAGTGAATTGATCCCCATTAACATGGAAAAGGATGAAACTGATTGCTTCATTCATGTACTGGAATGTACCGAAGGGATTTTCCCTATTAAGTACCTAGGGATACCCCTTCACTATGACAAACTTAGAAGAGAGGACATCCAACCCCTTATAGACAAGATCATGAAAAGGATTGCTGGATGGAGAGGGAAGCTACTCTCCTACAAAGGCAGGCTTGTGCTCATTCAAGCATGTCTGGCTAGCATCCCCATTTACCTTCTTTATTTTTTGAAATTCCCTAAGTGGGCCATAGACATGATCAATTCCCAGATGGCTAACTTCCTGTGGAATGACTTTTAAGGGCATAGAAAACTTCACCTTGCTAGTTGGAAAATGATATGTATAAAGAAAGAATTTGGAGGTCTTGGAATTCCAAACCTTCAAGAGGTTAACACTTGCCTTTTAGGATCTTGGGTCAAAAGATTCTATGAGGAAGGGGAGAAACCTTGGAAATCCATCATAGAACAAAAATATTTGTCTGGGAAGCCTAATCTCTTTGCTGTTAACCCTACTCCAAACTCTTCTAGGTTTTGGAAAGGATTCCAATCCATCATCCAAAACCTGAAGTTTGGATTTAGATGGAAGGTAGGTAATGGTGAGAGGATTAGATTCTGGGAAGATACCTGGTTTGGGACCTCCCCTCTAGCTACCCAATTTTGGCCTATATACTTAGTCTATAATGAGCAAACCAGAACTATTAAAGAGGTCTGGGATGGGGATACTCTCAAGCTGACTTTCAGAAGGAACTTCGATGATAAACTCATGGAGCAATGGCACCACCTGGTCGAGTGCGCTAGAAGCATTGCTCTCTATGAGGACATTGATTCACTGATATGGCAGCTTGAAAGCAAAGGTGTTTACTCATCAAGCTCTCTGTATCAGGTGATCAATTTTCGTGGGGTACAACCAGTTTTCATCCCTGCGGTGTGGAAACTTTATGTGCCCCCGAAGATCCACGTTTTCTTATGGCTTTTCTCGTATAACAAGTTGATGACAAGAGACAACCTGAGGAAAAGGCACATCATTAAACCTCTGGATTGCGTCTTTTGCTTTGAACAAGAAACTAACACTCACTTGTTTTTTGAATGTATCGTAGCAAAAAACATTTGGTCGTTTGTGGCTGACCACTTTTAGGTCCGGATGGGAATAGACTATGAATCTGTAGCCAGATTTTGGGTATCTAATAGAAAAAATTCTGCTCTAAATATAGTTTCATCGGCTATCCTCTGGTGTTTGTGGAAGTATAGGAACTCTATTATCTTTAACAACACCGTTTGGACATCGATCTTGCAGGTTTGGAGGCTGATCCTCAGAACCCTCAAGTTCTGGGCGGTCTTGGCGCCAGAAAATGGCAAAGCTCGTCTGGAGATTTTCCTGACAGCACTTACAACCTTCTTGCTCCAGCCGCTGAGAATAGCGAGTGGCTGATGCTGGGAGGTTGTACGAATGATGGGGTTGTGAATCAGTGGGGCAAGCTGAAGATCTCTGATGATGACTGGCGTTTCCATTCTCCAAAGAAGAGTGCCCTGAAGAGCAAAAACTTGCTGAGTAGCCCAGTCTCGATGCTTGTCTGCTGGTCTCCTCAAGCAGCCTCAGCGCCACCACTCAAGCTCAGAAGGGCTACGGAGATGGAAGCGGACACAAACCTGGAGATTTCAGTCTGATTTGTGATACTCTAATTTCGGGCCTGCGTGCCGCCTGATCTTTTCAAAGATCTGTTTCCCCTGGTTTCCCTTTTTTCTCTTAATGCCGTTTAGGCTGAACTGCTCCTCTAAGTGAGCTGCTGTATAACTAGAGATCACGTTTTGGTTTCATGCTGAGTAATGGAACCGGGGAGGGAAACCTCCCTGTTCATCTAAAAATACAATTCTAGCATGAATAATAAAAATTTATCATGAAATAAGGAAATAAATAATAACTTTATTATTGCCTCTAGGGCATATTTCCTTCATTCTCCCACTTGCACTAGAGTCAATAATATAGATTACACAGTAATGATTCTAACACCCATGGAGCCATGGTGCTGATCATGTTTTGCTCGTGAGAGAGGCCTAGTCAACGGGTCTGCAACATTCAGATCCTTATGTATCTTGCAAATCTCTATGTCTCCCACCTGGACTTGATCGCAGATGGAATTGAAGTGTCTCTTGATGTGTTTGGTTCTCTTGTGAAATCTGGATTCCGTTGGCAAGGCAATTGCACCAGTATTGTCACAAAAGATTTTCATTGGACCCGATGCACTAGGTATGACACCTAGATCGGATATGAACTCCTTCATTTGCTGCTTCCGAAGCAGCTATGTACTCCGCTTCACACATAGAACCCGCCACGACGCTTTGTTTAGAACTGCTCCAACTGATAGCTCCACCATTCAATATAAACACGTATCCGGTTTGCAATTTAGAATCGTCCGGATCAGTGTCAAAGCTTGCATCGACGTAACCATTTACGACGAGCTCTTTGTCACCTCCATAAACGAGAAACATATCCTTAGTCCTTTTCACGTATTTCAGAATGTTCTTGACCGTTGTCCAGTGATCCACTATCACACCCTGATTTTCATGCCACAACACTTAAGCTAATAAATCATGATAAAATGTGGTTTGACGAAAACTTTTGAGTGTTTTGGACCTTGCCTTGTTTGGATTTTGTCTGTTGTTTGCAAGTGCTCTAAAAAGCAAATAAATCCTCCAACTCCTATACTTCATCTCCTTGCTCCAAACTCTTGAACCAACGATCATGCCATGTGTATAGAGCAATATAGTATTTTCTTACAAAAATAATTTGGCCAAAAAGTATTTTCAAAAATTAGTTTTCCAAAACCCCCTGAATTAAGATTTGTACTGCAAGTACTTAATTCAGGGCAGTAAAAATCTTTCCAAAAATATGTTTGACTCCTATTAGATATAGGATACCCAGAAACCACAAAAATATAATTTTAAAAGTTATTTTCCTATTTGATTTAAAGGCTTTTTCTTAAGGCCAGAAATGGTCTTTAATAGGTTAAAATTATTTTAAAGCTTTAAAAAAATTTGAGAAAAATTAGGGAGACTCAATGGACATATATTTTCCATATATATATGAGTTTCAACACATGGTCATGATCAAAATATTGGACAAAACCTCCCAAAACCATTTCTGCTCATTTTAAGGATTTGAAATATTTCTACAGGAAATATTTTCATAAAAATCCAAGAAAATTCTAACATGTCACATATGACATTTTTGATGATCTTGCCAAGTACCATGTCATGGAGAATAGTATAACCCCATGAAACCCTCTCAAAACCACTTCTGTCCTTTTTCAAGTTTGAACATTTTTGCACTGTCAAACATGTCCAAATGCTCTCAAACTTGGTGCACATGCTCAAATGGTGTAATAATGCATCTAGACCAAATGACACAAGTTGGAGAGAATGTTATCTTGATCAAAGTACCCCAAAACCCTTTCCGTCCAGAACCAAATTTGAACAACTCTACATTGCCAAGTGTGTCCTTTTGATCTAAATTTTTGTGGAGATGTTCAAATCCTCAAATGATGACACTACACCAAGTGGTGCATCAAGGAGAATAGATTTGCATGACTAAATCTTGGTAAAGCCATTTCTGCTGATTTCTAGGGTTTACAAAAGTTGCATGGGCAACTTTCTCAAAATGGACTCAAACTTGGTGGTCAACCAAAATTATGTGTGACACTTGATCCTGTTAATTCTCATGTCAAGTGGAGTTAATTTGCTTGCCCAAATTTGCATCAAACACCTTCTGTCACTTTTCAAAAATCACCATTTTGACCACTTACACTATTCTCCTTGAGCTCAACTTTTTACCACATCTCCTCCTAGTCTTCTCCTATCTCCAGTAACTCTTCCCTAGCCTCAGCTCAATGATTGAGGGGTGAAACACCCCCATTTACCCTTCTGGACAGCAGCATTCTTCTCCTTTCTCACCTCCCTCCTCATTCCAGTGGCCCTCCATGGCATCCAATGCTTCCTCCCCTTTCTTTACTCCCTTCTAGAGCTACCAGACAATAGTGGCCGTGCCCACAAGGCATATAAAATGCCATGGCATTCCATTTGGGCGCTCTAGAGCGCGCTACAGTGCGCTCCCGCACTGTAGCCGCCCCCTGCCAAGCACCTCCGGCCACCTCGGGCCTCCCCAGCGCACCCGACGATGCTCCTCGGCGTCCTCAACACGACAGCCGGTCGGCCCCCTCCTCCTTCTCCCTCCTCCTGCCCCTGCTCACACGCGCGCCAGCCGCCCGAGTGCACCAGTGAGCAAGCTCACACGCGCGGTGCCCCTGGCCCCCCTGCTCTCTCTCTTCTCTCCCCTAGCTCTGGACCGAATCCAGGAACGCCCAAGACACACCGCGACGAGCTCCTGTGACCCGTGGTGACGGCAACAAGCTCGCCGGCGCATGAGTCCTCGATGGACCGTCGCCCACCTATTTAAGGGCCTCCCCGAGCCCTCCTCTCCTCACCACTCGCCCTCTCTCCCTCCCAGAGACCCATGGGACAAAGCCAAACCTCTCCCCGAGCCCTCCATCGCTCCCCATGGCCGGAGCCGAGCCGCCGGACTCCGCCTAAATTCGTGCCCACCTCTCCTCGTCCTTCCCTCTGGACCGCACTAGAGCACCACCAACATCACCGCGAGCCCCTCCTATGCTTCTCCCTCTCCTCCCCATGGCTGTTCCATGGAGTTCCATCACCACCGCCAGCTTCGCCCGCCACGGCCGATGGTGCGCTCGCATCCGACCACCCCTATGGACATGGCGCACCTCGACGGATGCGTCTCGGCCTCCTGAACCCGCCGGTGTGTTGGGCATCGCCGGGGATGGCCGGTGACGCTGGGGAGAACACCGGCACCCGCTCGGCCTCGCCTCTCCTGCCTCTGCTCTGTTCGAGCGGGAGGTAGGAGACGTCCTGAGCACCGGGCCCCGCTCATCAGTGACCCGGTGGGTGGGCCCCGCCCGTTTAAGCGGAGACGGGCCGGGAGCAAACCCGCTTCACGCGCGGCGAAGGTGTACTCCGCCCAGGGCGCCTTCGACGTTGCCCCTGCCACCCGCGCAGCTGAGCCGCTGGGGCGGCCCGCTGCCTATCCCTCGCCCAGTGCGCAGGATAAGGGTAAAACCCTTCCCCTTTTCTTTTTCTTTTTCTGTAAACTTGTAAAATCCACAAATAATTCAAATGATATCCAAATTTGATGATTCAAATTTCTTGGGGATACACAAATCATGATCTATCACATGGTGCTATTTGCACATTTTTCCAAAAACTTTCTCCTCAGAAATATTTATCAAAATCCTATTTTTCCATTTTTGTGATAAACTTTAGAAAATCACAGAGAGCCCATTTTTGATCCAAATTCCATGATTCAAAATCCTAGATGTCTATAAGTTCAAAACTTAGTTTTTGAACATTTTTATTAATACTTTCTGTATCACCTCAAATAATGGTCTATTTCTTCATATATAGCCAACTTTGCAAATTCATAGAGAAATCATTTGAACTCCAAAACCAGTGAAACCAACTCCTAGATGCTTTCAGTGCGCGCTCTAGAGCGCGCTACAGTGCGCTCCCGCACTGTAGCCGCCCCCTGCCAAGCACCTACGGCCACCTCGGGCCTCCCTAGCGCACCCGACGATGCTCCTCGGCGTCCTCAACACGACAGCCGGTCGGCCCCCTCCTCCTTCTCCCTCCTCCTGCCCCTGCTCACACGCGCGCCAGCCGCCCGAGTGCACCAGTGAGCAAGCTCACACGCGCGGTGCCCCTGGCCCCCTGCTCTCTCTCTTCTCTCCCCTAGCTCTAGACCGAATCCAGGAACGCCCCAGACACACCGCAACGAGCTCCTGTGACCCATAGTGACGGCAACGAGCTCGCCGGCGCACGAGTCCTCGGTGGACCGTCGCCCGCCTATTTAAGGGCCTCCCCGAGCCCTCCTCTCCTCACCACTCGCCCTCTCTCCCTCCCAAAGACCCTCGGGACGAAGCCAAACCTCTCCCCGAGCCCTCCATTATTTTTAGAGCACTTTCATTTCCTGCCTTGTTGTGTTGCTTATTATGGTTGCTTTCGACGATAGTTGACGAAGTAGACGAAATGCTTGGAGTTGGACCAGAGATATTTGAAGACCTCGAAGACTTTGTTAAAACAGGCAAGCAGCCCTTTGACCATATTTATGAAACCCTTTTTATGCATGTCATATAGCACTTTATTAGTGTTGCATCGGAATCATGATGAGATGGTAACCACTTTGATGGGTTGCCTCTGTTACTTCCTCGTTGATACTTGCATTGTGCATGACCCTACCTCCTTATGAGGGTTATGCCGGTGGGAGTAGATAGGATGCTAAGTAGTGCTACGCAAAAGGGATGGGAATATGCATGGTGATGGAGACAAAGTATTTTCCAAGGACTTTTCGAAAACCCCGTCGGGTGCCACTTATGCCCGAGGGAGATGATGAGTTGGGTAGCCACTTGATGACAAAGTGGTGTACCGAGGCAAGTGTGTGTGTTGTTTTCAAAATGGATTGGTTTAAGTTGCGACCGTTATTCCAACCTTACATGAGCAACCACTCTACCCTTGTATGGGAAAGGGCATTATTGATTACCAAGGCCGATACTATCTTGGAGCCCGCATTACTAGTGACGGGGGAGAGTTGGTGCTCTCTCTCGGGACGGGGTCGTGCCAGGTAGGGCGGCCATGACTGTCTTCACAGGTCACCAGACACACCGTTGGTACCCCGTGCTTGTGGTATGTGATGAAAATGGGAGCGAGGCTCCACAATTTTAAGATGTGAAATGTTGGGCACGGGGGTTACTGCCAATCGAGTTGACTCTATGTTAGTGTCGTCTAGGGAAAGATAGTGATCGGGTGCTTACCCCGGGTACTTGAGGTACCGCGGGTCGTGGATGACACGGAAGTTCCCCGGATCTTGTGGGTAAAGTGTGCAACCTCTGCAGAGTGTAAAACTATTCGAATAGCCGTGTCCACGGTCAAGGACAGTTGGGTAACCGCTCTTGGGCTACGTCCACTTGTTTACAAACCAGTGTGTGTGGGAAGAACTACTTGGGTCAAGTCAAAGGACTTGACATGGATGAGTTGGGTTGGAGCCCACTCCCTTTGTGTTGATATCTGTAACCTGTCCTCTTGGTTATTTGAATTCTCCTGATGTATGTCTTACGAGTTGTTGAACATGTCATTGCACTCAAAAACTAGCTTTCCGCAATTTTTTTACCTATATCATGCATCGTTGTATCTTGAACCAAAACATGGGTTTCTTGCGAGTACATTCTAAGTACTCATTGGCTTGCCACTGGTTATTTTATTGGCCAGGCATGAAAGAACATAATATGAAGAAGAGTACCTCGGTGACGAACATGCGAGCTAGGACGCTTCCCAGTCAGAATGCCTGTAGGGTTAAGGTAGATGGCATGGGTCCAAGTTATCGACGGAGATTTCCGCTGCAATGTTATAACCAAGACTTGACCATAATGGTCCTACTTGTGTAATACGGTATGTATGGATGTAAGACTCTTGTTATTCAGCTTCTGTGTGTCTAGTGAGCATTGATCTCTGGGATCACTGTACACGTGCATTCGGTGATCACGACTTATGAGTCGGGGTCCCTACAGAGCTGGTATCAGAGCCATCCTGACTGTAGGAAGCCTTAGTTAGCATGGTTGTTAGTTAGGGTAAAACTATTTCCAAAACTATTACTAGTTTTCAAAACTATCTATACTTCTCTTCCCTTCTCAGTTTTTTTGAAAACTAAGGTATACTTTCCCTAACGATCTCTTCCCTTCAAAACTATTGCAAACGGTCGCTAGCACCCTCAAGCCCCTGACCACGGGATTCCTTGTAATCCTCGTGGGTAGCCTAGAAGGACTACATCTTGCCAAACACTCACCCACCTCTTCTGAACACAAGATTGGCAACACCACAGCAAGACGATGCCAACAGAAGATACGCCTTTGAAGAATGAGGACATGAAGACCCAGAGGATGGTGACACCTTTGAATTTGCCCAGGATGATGCAACGTTAGCCTATGATGATCATGGCATAGGATATGCGAGATCATGATATACATCGCTAATAGAGTAACCCTGTCACTACCGTTGTTGTATCGGCAACCACCGGTGGATGAGAACCTCGCCATTTGGTCCGCCTCACTATAGTGAGCAGGAAAACGGTTCTCTTCATCCCCCGCTCTTGGTGTCAATGTTGTCATCAACGTAACCGACATGTTGGATCTCTACTATGCCTTGTTAATGTCATTGCATAAAGGATTACCTACCTGGTACCATCGACGCCTTAGAAGACAAAACGAGATCGTCATGAATAAGAAGACAACAGAAGACCGATTCAATGCCTGCTACGAGGAGCCACCTTCACCCCATCACTTCAACAGGCAAGAAGTTGTTGAAGAATCTTCAGGCTCAACCTGGATCGTTTCATCGAACAACTACAAGAGACGTAGCAACACCTAAGGAAAACTCAGAAGACTGCACAAGGCTCAAGGCACGATTACTGAGTCTAAGAACCCCTAGGGTAGGATGAGTCGTGTACCCCCTATGCGCAGTCGAGTCCGTATGATGGTTCGAATAGAACCATGATTGTGTCTTGCTTGTTTTTATTTGTTTGTGTTTTGATATAGGTCGCACTTTTGCCCTAGGCAACAAGTATGCGACTATATCACCTTCCTTACCTTGTTTCTTTTGTTTGGCCCTTTTTGCCACCCGTTGTTTGCACCTGCACTATAGAATCCCCCTTTAGGCATCCCCCTTTATGCTACTTATCCCTATCATCTCTCTCCTCAACTGAAGACCAGCAAGACAAGATGCACCAAGGAGTCTACTTCGGCGACCAACTAGCACTGAAGAACTTCTCTACAGCCTCCTCGACCAAGTAAAACCCCGTAGAGTCATGTTTAACCCCCCAGACTAGAAACCCATTCTTAGACCCTTCTATACTTCACGAGATACCCCAGCTCGAGTCCTTAACCATGTGCTTAACCCATATAATTGCAAGAGAACCAGTTAAGTCTCTGTAACCTTGCTTATCACTGGGCTCATTATGGAACTAGTGGACGTAGTGAGCAAGCACATTGTCACCCTAATATAGCACAAGAACTGACGATGCCATAAGGAAGACCAATTTGAGGATATAGGAATAGAGGACAAATGACTTCATGAGTTTGTATCAGTGACCCTGAGGAATTATCTGAGACTTTGGTAAATCATGAGTGATGATTGGATTTGGCCTATACGAGATGATGCTTTCAATGGTATAAGGTTATTTGTTGGAAGGACTAGATAGACTATTGGCATCTCAGAAACCATACTTAAGGAGAAGATAATAAAATGTTCACTCGCACACTAGAATCCTTGAAACCCTTAAGCCCTACTAAGCCACAACATGGTCGGGTCATTACCATAGGTCTTGACTCTAAATCGAGAACACCTTGGACCATACTCAACCGTGACCACCACCAATACCCCCAGCCTACTTTATGTACCCCGTGAACAAAGTTTTCATGGAGTGCTTAGACAAGATAGTTGTCATCCTTATTTTGGTAACATACTTGTCTACCCGAAGACGGAAGAAGAATCACTGAGCTGGTGAAGAAACATTTGAAGACTGCCATGCCAAGGAGGAAGAACTATACCAACCACCATCGCCAAGAAATAAACGTCCGCATTGAAGACCAGGTGTATCTGCAAGCCACTTCTCTCAATGGGACCAAGCATTTCCATGCCAAGGGAACCAACACCAAGGTTCATCAGCCCCCTCCGAGATCACCTCAATATGAAGAGTAGACGGCTACCAGCTAGAGTTACCACCTGAGTTACCCATGGTGCACAACGTTTTCCACGCATCACACTCCGGAAACATTTCCAACTTCCTAACTAGCCTGGTCTCTACAAGGACATCGACCACGAGCCATCGACCTCCAGCCCAATATGACCTACGCGGGAGATCCCAATTGCAATCTGGATCAAGAAGGATGACAAACACGAAGCCATGCCATCGAGTACTTCAAGGTTCAATGGAGCACCAAACGGAAGCAGAAGCAGTATGAGGACGTGAAGACTACCCCAAATCCAAGTTTCTGTATTCCTTTCCGCGCCTAGTCTGGGAATCTCGGGGATGAGATTCTTGTAAGGGGGGTAGGTCTGTCACACCCTGATTTTCATGCCACAACACTTAAGCTAATAAATCATGATAAAATGCGGTTTGACAAAAACTTTTGAGTGTTTTGGACCTTGCCTTGTTTGGATTTTGTCTGTTGTTTGCAAGTGCTCTAAAAATCAAATAAATCCTCCAACTCCTATACTTCATCTCCTTGCTCCAAACTCTTGAACCAACGATCATGCCATGTGTATAGAGCAATATAGTATTTTCTTACAAAAATAATTTGGCCAAAAAGTATTTTCAAAAATTAGTTTTCCCAAAACCCCTGAATTAAGATTTGTACTGCAAGTACTTAATTCAGGGCAGTAAAAATCTTTCCAAAAATATGTTTGACTCCTATTAGATATAGGATACCCAGAAACCACAAAAATATAATTTTAAAAGTTATTTTCCTATTTGATTTAAAGGCTTTTTCTTAAGGCCAGAAATGGTCTTTAATAGGTTAAAATTATTTTAAAGCTTTAAAAAAATTTGAGAAAAATTAGGGAGACTCAATGGACATATATTTTCCATATATATATATATGAGTTTCCACACATGGTCATGATCAAAATATTGGACAAAACCTCCCAAAACCATTTCTGCTCATTTCAAGGATTTGAAATATTTCTACAGGAAATATTTTCATAAAAATCCAAGAAAATTCTAACATGTCACATATGACAGTTTTGATGATCTTGCCAAGTACCATGTCATGGAGAATAGTATAACCCCATGAAACCCTCTCAAAACCACTTCTGTCCTTTTTCAAGTTTGAACATTTTTGCACTATCAAACATGTCCAAATGCTCTCAAACTTGGTGCACATGCTCAAATGGTGTAATAATGCATCTAGACCAAACGGCACAAGTTGGAGAGAATGTTATCTTGATCAAAGTACCCCAAAACCCTTTCTGTCCAGAACCAAATTTGAACAACTCTACATTGCCAAGTGTGTCCTTTTGATCAGAATTTTTGTGGACATGTTCAAATCCTCAAATGATGACACTACACCAAGTGGTGCATCAAGGAGAATAGATTTGCATGACTAAATCTTGGTAAAGCCATTTCTGCTGATTTCTAGGGTTTACAAAAGTTGCATTGGCAACTTTCTCAAAATGGACTCAAACTTGGTGGTCAACCAAAATTATGTGTGACACTTGATCCTGTTAATTCTCATGTCAAGTGGAGTTAATTTGCTTGCCCAAATTTGCATCAAACACCTTCTGTCACTTTTCAAAAATCACCATTTTGACCACTTACACTATTCTCCTTGAGCTCAACTTTTTACCACATCTCCTCCTAGTCTTCTCCTATCTCCAGTAACTCTTCCCTAGCCTCATCTCAATGATTGAGGGGTGAAACACCCCCATTTACCCTTCTGGACAGCAGCATTCTTCTCCTTTCTCACCTCCCTCCTCATTCCAGTGGCCCTCCATGGCATCCAATGCTTCCTCCCCTTTCTTTACTCCCTTCTAGAGCTACCAGACAATAGTGGCCGCGCCCACAAGGCATATAAAATGCCATGGCATTCCATTTGGGTGCTCTAGAGCGCGCTACAGTGCGCTCCCGCACTGTAGCCGCCCCCTGCCAAGCACCTCCGGCCACCTCGGGCCTCCCCAGCGCACCCGACGATGCTCCTCGGCGTCCTCAACACGACAGCCGGTCGGCCCCCTCCTCCTTCTCCCTCCTCCTGCCCCTG
This sequence comes from Triticum aestivum, assembly GCF_018294505.1. Taxonomy (NCBI): domain Eukaryota; kingdom Viridiplantae; phylum Streptophyta; class Magnoliopsida; order Poales; family Poaceae; genus Triticum; species Triticum aestivum. The sequence continues at coordinate 562,595,407 of NC_057803.1, forward strand.
CTCACACGCGCGCCAGCCGCCCGAGTGCACCAGTGAGCAAGCTCACACGCGCGGTGCCCCTGGCCCCCTGCTCTCTCTCTTCTCTCCCCTAGCTCTAGACCAAATCCAGGAACGCCCCAGACACACCGCAACGAGCTCCTGTGACCCATAGTGACGGCAACGAGCTCGCCGGCGCACGAGTCCTCGGTGGACCGTCGCCCGCCTATTTAAGGGCCTCCCCGAGCCCTCCTCTCCTCACCACTCGCCCTCTCTCCCTCCCAAAGACCCTCGGGACGAAGCCAAACCTCTCCCTGAGCCCTCCATTATTTTTAGAGCACTTTCATTTCCTGCCTTGTTGTGTTGCTTATTATGGTTGCTTTCGACGATAGTTGACGAAGTAGACGAAATGCTTGGAGTTGGACCAGAGATATTTGAAGACCTCGAAGACTTTGTTAAAACAGGCAAGCAGCCCTTTGACCATATTTATGAAACCCTTTTTATGCATGTCATATAGCACTTTATTAGTGTTGCATCGGAATCATGATGAGATGGTAACCACTTTGATGGGTTGCCTCTGTTACTTCCTCGTTGATACTTGCATTGTGCATGACCCTACCTCCTTATGAGGGTTATGCCGGTGGGAGTAGATAGGATGCTAAGTAGTGCTACGCAAAAGGGATGGGAATATGCATGGTGATGGAGACAAAGTATTTTCCAAGGACTTTTCGAAAACCCCGTCGGGTGCCACTTATGCCCGAGGGAGATGATGAGTTGGGTAGCCACTTGATGACAAAGTGGTGTACCGAGGCAAGTGTGTGTGTTGTTTTCAAAATGGATTGGTTTAAGTTGCGACCGTTATTCCAACCTTACATGCGCAACCACTCTACCCTTGTATGGGAAAGGGCATTATTGATTACCTAGGCCAATACTATCTTGGAGCCCGCATTACTAGTGACGGGGGAGAGTTGGTGCTCTCTCTCGGGACGGGGTCGTGCCAGGTAGGGCGGCCATGACTGTCTTCACAGGTCACCAGACACACCGTTGGTACCCCGTGCTTGTGGTATGTGATGAAAATGGGAGCGAGGCTCCACAATTTTAAGATGTGAAATGTTGGGCACGGGGGTTACTGCCAATCGAGTTGACTCTATGTTAGTGTCGTCTAGGGAAAGATAGTGATCGGGTGCTTACCCCGGGTACTTGAGGTACCGCGGGTCGTGGATGACACGGAAGTTCCCCGGATCTTGTGGGTAAAGTGTGCAACCTCTGCAGAGTGTAAAACTATTCGAATAGCCGTGTCCACGGTCAAGGACAGTTGGGTAACCGCTCTTGGGCTACGTCCACTTGTTTACAAACCAGTGTGTGTGGGAAGAACTACTTGGGTCAAGTCAAAGGACTTGACATGGATGAGTTGGGTTGGAGCCCACTCCCTTTGTGTTGATATCTGTAACCTGTCCTCTTGGTTATTTGAATTCTCCTGATGTATGTCTTACGAGTTGTTGAACATGTCATTGCACTCAAAAACTAGCTTTCCGCAATTTTTTACCTATATCATGCATCGTTGTATCTTGAACCAAAACATGGGTTTCTTGCGAGTACATTCTAAGTACTCATTGGCTTGCCACTGGTTATTTTATTGGCCAGGCATGAAAGAACATAATATGAAGAAGAGTACCTCGGTGACGAACATGCGAGCTAGGACGCTTCCCAGTCAGAATGCCTGTAGGGTTAAGGTAGATGGCATGGGTCCAAGTTATCGACGGAGATTTCCGCTGCAATGTTATAACCAAGACTTGACCATAATGGTCCTACTTGTGTAATACGGTATGTATGGATGTAAGACTCTTGTTATTCAGCTTTTGTGTGTCTAGTGAGCATTGATCTCTGGGATCACTGTACACGTGCATTCGGTGATCACGACTTATGAGTCGGGGTCCCCACATCCACTCCTGGATTACTTTGGTACCTCCCTGCTAAACTAATAGTAAGGCACACATCAGGTCTGGTACACAACATTGCATACATGATAGAGGCTATGGCTGAAGCATAGGGAACACTTTTCATTTTCTCTCTATCTTCTGCGGTGGTCGGGCATTGAGTCTTACTCAACTTCTCACCTTGTAACACAGGCAAGAACCCTTTCTTAGCTTGATCCATTTTGAACTTCTTCAAAACTTTATCAAGGTATGTGCTTGGCGAAAGTCCAATTAAGCGTCTTGATCTATCTCTATAGATCTTGATGCCCAATATGTAAGCAGCTTCACCGAGGTCTTTCATTGAATAACTCTTATTCAAGTATCCTTTTATGCTATCCAGAAATTCTATATCATTTCCAATCAACAATATGTCATCCACATATAATATTAGAAATGCTACAGAGCTCCCACTCACTTTCTTGTAAATACAGGCTTCTCCAAAAGTCTGTATAAACTATATGCTTTGATCACACTATCAAAACGTTTATTCCGACTCCGAGAGGCTTGCACCAGTCCATAAATGGATCGCTGGAGCTTGCACACTTTGTTAGCACCCTTTGTATTGATAAAACCTTCATGTTGCATCATATACAACTCTTTTTCTAGAAATCCATTCAGGAATGCAGTCTTTACATCCATTTGCCAAATTCATAATCATAAAATGCGGCAATTGCTAACATGATTCGGACAGACTTAAGCATCGCTACGGGTGAGAAGGTCTCATCGTAGTCAACTCCTTGAACTTGTCGAAAACTTTTCGCAACAAGTCGAGCTTTGTAGACAGTAATGTTACCGTCAGCGTCAGTCTTCTTCTTGAAGATCCATTTATTCCCGATGGCTTGCCGATCATCCGGCAAGTCAACCAAAGTCCACACTTTGTTCTCATACATGGACCCCATCTCAGATTTCATGGCCTTAAGCCATTTTGCGGAATCCAGGCTCATCATCGCTTCCTCATAGTTCGTAGGTTCGTCATGGTCAAGTAAGATGACCTCCAAAACAGGATTACTGTACCACTCTCGTGCGGATCTTACTCTAGTTGACCTACGAGGTTCGATAGTAACTTGATTGAAGTTTCATGTTCATCATCATTGGCTTCCTCACCTAATTGGTGTAGGTGTCACAGGAACCGGTTTCTGTGATGGACTACTTTCGAATAAGGGAGCAGGTACATTTACCTCATCAAGTTCTACTTTCCTCCCACTCACTTCTTTCGAGAGAAACTCCTTCTCTAGAAAGGATCCATTCTTAGCAACAAATATCTTGCCTTAGGATCTGTGATAGAAGGTGTACCCAACAGTCTCCTTTGGGTATCCTATGAAGACACATTTCTCCGATTTGGGTTAGAGCTTATCAGGTCGAAGCTTTTTCACATAAGCATCACAGCCCCAAACTTTAAGAAATGACAACTTTGGTTTCTTGCCAAACTATAGTTCATAAGGCATCATCTCAACGGATTTAGATGGTGCCCTATTTAACGTGAATGCAGCTGTCTCTAAAGCATAACCCCAAAATGATAGCGGTAAATCAGTAAGAGACATCATAGATCGCACCATATCTAGTAAAGTACGATTACGATGTTCGGACACACCATTACGCTGTGGTGTTCTGGGTGGCGTGAGTTGCGAAACTATTCTGCATTGTTTCAAATGAAGACCAAACTCGTAACTCAAATATTCTCCTCCACGATCAGATCGTAGAAACTTTATTTTCTTGTTACGATGATTTTCCACTTCACTCTGAAATTCTTTGAACTTTTCAAATGTTTCATACTTATGTTTCATCAAGTAGATATACCCATATCTGCTCAAATCATCTGTGAAGGTGAGAAAATAATGATACCCGCCGCGAGCCTCAACATTCATCGGACCACATACATCAGTTTGTATGATCTCTAACAAATCTGTTGCTCTCTCCATAGTTCCGGAGAATGGTGTTTTAGTCATCTTGCCCATGAGGCATGGTTCACAAGTACCAAGTGATTCATAATCAAGTGATTCCAAAAGTCCATCAGAATGGAGTTTCTTCATGCGCTTTACACCAATATGACCTAAACGGTAGTGCCACAAATAAGTTGCACTATCATTATTAACTCTGCATCTTTTGGCTTCAACATTATGAATATGTGTATCACTACTATCGAGATTCATTAAAAATAGACCACTCTTCAATCATGCATGACCATAAAAGATATTACTCATATAAATAGAACAACCATTATTCTCTGATTTAAATGAATAACCGTCTCGCATCAAGCAAGATCCATATATAATGTTCATGCTCAACGCTGGCACCAAAGAACAATTATTCAGGTCTAAAACTAATCCTGAAGGTAGGTGTACAAGTAGCGTGCCGACGGTGATCACATCGACTTTGGAACCATTTCCCACGCGCATCGTCACCTCGTCCTAACCAATCTTCACTTCATCCATAGTCCCTGTTTCGAGTTGCAAATATTAGCAACCAAACCAGTATCAAATACCCAGGTGCTACTGCGAGCTTTAGTAAGGTAGACATCAATAACATGTATATCACATATACCTTTGTTCACCTTGCCATCCTTTTTATCCGCCAAATACTTGGGGCAGTTCCGCTTCTAGTGACCAGTCCCTTTGCAGTACAAGCACTCAGTCTAAGCCTTAGGTCCAGACTTGGGTTTCTTCTCTTGAGAAGCAACTTGTTTGCCGTTCTTCTTGAAGGTCCCCTTCTTCTTCCCTTTACCCTTTTTCTTGAAACTGGTGGTCTTGTTGACCATCAACACTTGATGCTCCTTCTTGATTTCTACCTCCGCAGCTTTTAGCATTGCGAAGAGCTCGGGAATTGTTGTAGCGACCCGACCTCAAACGGTCAAGTCTCTGTGCTTCAATGTCATCCCTGGATCGGTAATGCTGACACACACAGTACTCGAGGATTTATAATAGAGTAGCAATCACACACTTATTACATTGAATGTCTCCAAAGAGAACTTATTACAATAAATATGGCTTAAGGCCATCTAATACGATAACAGCGGAAGGCTTGGAAGATAAAGTGAGTCCATCAACTCCAAGGCATAGCTGAGCTGCACGAAAACGACCTAAGGAACCTTACTCCTCGTCTGAAAAGTCTGCAACATAATACGTTGCAGCTCGAAAACAGGTCAGCACATGGAATATGCTGGCAAAATAACACAGTAGAGCAAGACCGGAATAATGCTATCACTACATGCATATTTGGCTGGTGGAAAAGCTCTATGGTTATAGTTTTTGCGAAAAGCCAATTTTTTCCTACAACAACGGAATAGATTTTAATTTAACTATCATGGTAGTTGAAACATCATTGAGAAGGTTCCTCCAACTCAATCCCAATTAAGGTAATTATCAACTCAACAATATTAATTTAGAGTGATGAGATACTTAAGATACTCCAAGTACTAGATACTCAAGATTGTCCATAACCGGGGACACGGCTAACCATGATTAGTTTATACACTCTGCAGAGGTTTGCGCACTTTTCCCCACAAGACTCGATCTCCTCCGTTGGTTTTCTCACACTACATGGTGTTTGAGAAACAGATGACCGAGACACAGTCTTTCAGAAACATTAACTCCCTACTCCGGGCAGACCATACCAAACCTACAACCCACCACCTGCTGATCCACCTCTTCAAGAGCTTCACATAACTTATTCAACTATGCTAGAGCCCATAATAGCTTGTGGCTGCACACGGAAGTTTCTAGCATGAATCATCTCAGTTCCCTTTGAGCCTGGGTGGCGGTCCATAGGAAGATCACACGGGTACTCTGGGATTTCCAAAAAAATACATGCAACACTGGGTACTCCAGGTGCCTCAATCCACCCAGATGTGTATTTAAGTTGCCACCTTAAGTTGAACCATTAATTATCAATCTCACATCTGTCATGGATTTCACTCACCCAAACCACGTCTACGAGCATAGCATAACAATATAAGCAACACGTAGAAGTAACTCCCAGGGGTTTGAATGTAACATGGTAATAGGTTCTACCTCATCAACTACTTCCCAACCCACATGTTAATGACATCCTAACCATGCAATGTTTGAGGATTGGTACTAATGCATAAAAACTGGGTGATAAAGGGGTATGATCAAAGTGTTACTTGCCTTGCTGACGATCCACGTAACCTAGAGACTCCAAATAACACGCTTCGCACTCCGGGAATTCTATCGCAAACAAACATTAACTTACATAAGCAATCAAGCTAAGAAACACGGATAAATCTCAAATAAAAAGATCTAACCAGATAGTTCATCTTAAGAACTCCGGTTTGCAAAAAGAATCAAATCGAATGGAGCAACGAAACTCAAACGGCGAAAGAAACAAGATCCGTTTACTAACCTGGACCTAGGTCAAATTTTACAGTAGAAAAAACTTGTGCAAGTTAGTTAAACGGGAAGAGGGTCTCGAGACGAAGATCTAGGCGCTTGAATTGCCTGATTCCGACTAATGAGCGAAAAGATAAACTAGAACGAAAATCGGATCAGAAATCGTGATCGGAAATAACCGCGGAAAAATCAGATAAAAGAAAACTAACGAACAGGCTAACGAACGAGCGTTCGTTGTCTGTAACTAACGGGCAAAAACCGTTCGTTAAAACGAACACCCGGACAAACATCCGTGAAAAGGAATAACTGGAAAAAAACGGCGAACCGAAAAAAACGGGCTAGGGTTTTTCTAAAAAAAACTGAATTGCTTTTCTTTTTTTAAAAAAACCAGCGGCGGCGAAACGGCGTGGTACCTCCGGCGAGGCTCCGGCGAGGTGGCGGGGTGGCGGGGTGGTGGTGGTGGCGGGGCGGCGGGGTGGTGGTGGTGGCGGGGCTCGGCGGCGGCATTTAAAGGGGGCGGCGGCTTGCTTGGGCGAGGGGCGCCCGGGGAGGAGTCCGGCTCGGACTCCCCTCGGCGTCCGAGCTACGCACGGTGACGCGCGCGCGAGGGAGACGGCCAGGACGGGACGGCTGGGCTTCGGCCCAGCTGGGTCCAGAACCTTTTTTTAATAATTCTGCCAAAACTAAGAAAAATCCTAGAAAATAAAATAAAAAACTAAAAATGCCAAAACAAATTATCACCGTCTAAATGAAATATTTAGAACGAGATGACATTTTCTTGGCCCTAAAATGCAATTTTGAAAACGTGCAATTTTTCTAATGCAAATAAAATTGCAATAAAATCCAAAATAAAACAAAATATTGATTTCAATATTTTTCCTCCAATATTTCATTTATTTTGGAGAAGTCATATTATCTCCTCTCATATATTTTAATATGAAATATTTTTGGAGGAAAAAATAATTAAAACCAAAATCCTCGTTTCAAAATTTGATAAAATCAAATTCAAAAACCGGGGAAATCCCCAACTCTCTCCCAGGGTCCTTGAGTTGCTTAGGGTTTCGAGGATCACGAGACGAAATGCAATAAAATATGATATGCAATAATGATCTATGTATAACATTCCAAATTGAAAATTTGGGATGTTACAAACCTACCCCCCTTAAGATGAATCTCGCCCTCGAGATTCGGGTTGGCTAGAAAATAGGTGTGGGTGGTCTTTGCGAAGATTATCCTCTCGTTCCCATGTGGCTTCATCCTCGGTATGGTGGCTCCACTGAACTTTGCAAAACTTAATGACCTTGCTGCGGGGGCTCGACTGGCAAACTCCAAAATCTTAACTGGCTTCTCCTCATAAGTCAAGTCATTGTCCAACTAAATTGCCTCCAAGGGTACGGTATCTCTTAGCAGTATGTTGGCCATCTCAGCATGGCACTTCTTCAACTGGGAAACGTGAAACACATCGTGAACTTCTGACAGTCCTTCAGGTAACTCCAACTTGTAGGAAACTTCTCCCATCCGCTCCAAAACACGATATGGTCCTACAAATCTCGGGGTTAACTTTCCTTTAACTCCAAAACGTTTCACTCCTCGCAAAGGTGATACTCACAGATATGCTCTTTCTCCAATTTCATAGGTTACCTCCTTGTGTTTCGAATCTGCATAACTCTTCTCTCTGGACTGAGCTATCTTCAGTCTCTCCCGGGTCAGTTTAACCTTCACCTCAGACTCTTTGATCAAGTCTGGTCCAAACAACTGTCGGTCTCCAACTTCATCCCACATCAACGGTGTTCTGCACCTTCGGCCATACAGGGCTTCGAACGGTGCCATCTTCAAACTGGCTTGGTAGCTATTGTTGTATGAGAACTCTGCGTAAGGCAAATTGTCATCCCAACTAGACCCATAATCTAGCGCACAGGCTCTCAACATGTCCTCTAGAATCTGGTTGACTCTCTCGGTCTGTCCATCCGTCTGCGGGTGAAATGCTGTACTGAACTCCAATCTCGTTCCCAAAGTCTGGTGCAGCTGATGCCAAAATTTTGAAGTAAACTGTGTTCCTCTATCTGACATGATGGTCCTCGAAAATCCATGCGGACATACGATCCTGCTCATATATATCTTGGCCAAGTTTGCACTGGTATAAGTTGTTTTCACTGGGATAAATTGTGCCACTTTGGTCAAACGGTCAACTACTACCCATATCGAATCATATCCTGATTTGATCCTGGGTAATCCGGTGATAAAATCCATGCCAAGTTTATCCCACTTCCATTCGGGTATCGGCATAGGCAGTAACAATCTTGCTGGCTTTTGATGCTCTGCCTTCACTCTCTGACATCCATCACATATGGCCACATACTCGGCGATATCCTTCTTCATCCCTGTCCACCAGAAACGTTCCTTTAAATCCAAATACATCTTGGTGTTTCTGGGGTGTATCGAGTATGGTGAGTCATGTGCCTCCTGAAGTATTAACTTCCTGATCTCTGTGTTATTGGGCACATAAACACGGTCCTCAAACCACAGGGTGTCATGCTCATCCTCACGAAAACCTTTGGCTTTTCCTTCGCTCATTTTCTCCTTTAACTCGGCAATCTCTTTGTCATCCTTCTGAGCTTCTCGAATCTTTACCAACAATGTAGACTGCACCTCCATTGTTGCAACAAAACCTCTAGGAACAATCTCCAATCGAAGTTCCCTGAGATCCTCTACTAACTCCTTCGGCAATCCCGTGCTTATTAGGGTATTAGCATAGCTCTTCCGGCTCAAAGCGTCGGCTACGACATTGGCCTTGCCCGGATGATAATGAAGCTTCATGTCATAATCCTTTATAAGCTCCAACCATCTTCTCTGCCTAAGGTTCAGTTCCTTCTCAGTGAAAATGTACTTCAAACTCTTATGATCCGTGTACACATCACAATGGTTTCCAATAAGGTAATGTCTCCAAGTCTTCAACGCATGCACTACGGCTGCTAGCTCCAAATCATGCGTGGCATAATTTAACTCGTGTGGTTTTAGTTGTCACGAGGCATACGAAACAACTCTTCCGTCCTGCATAAGCACACTTCCAAGTCCTAAGCGAGAGGCGTCGCAATACACTTGAAAATCCTTACGTATATTCGGCAGTGTCAGCACTGGGGCTGTAGTCAAACGTTTCTTCAGCTCCTGTAAACTCGCCTCGCAATCTTCCGTCCATTTAAACTTGATATCCTTCTTCAATAATTCTGTCATGGGCTTCGCGATCTTGGAAAAATTCTTAATGAATCTACGATAGTATCCTGCGAGTCCAAGAAAACAACGGATCTCGCTAACTGAAGTGGGTGCTGTAACGACCGGATAATCTTGCTACAGTAATTCCACGCTAATCATGCCACGTCACCTCGATTACCGTTGCTAAACTTCCGGCAGTTCAAACCGCGTCAAATTCAAATTTAAATTAATGTAAACAACAAAAGTTTTCAAAGGCTGTAACAAAAATGTTCGGGCGGTACTGAATATTACAAGGGTAATTATAGTAAAGGAAACACAATTTTATAAAATCCTTAAATGCGCTAAAATTAATTAAAACAAAAAAGGAAAGGAAATAAAAGAAAGAAAGGAAATACAAAAAAAAGGAAAACCCCCGAGGCTCCGGCCCAGCAGGCCACCGGCCCAACCGGGCCACGACCCACCAGGCCGGCCCACCCCGCACCCATAAACCCCCCCACTCCCCCAGCTCCCACCGACACTCCCCACTCCCCCTCTCTCAAAATATCTCCCTCTCCCCCTCTCTCCCGATTGGATCGGGAGGAGAGCGCCCGCATCGCCGTCGCCGACAAT